>NC_026150.1:14599609-14692763 GCF_000512975.1 Sesamum indicum
GGTACTGGTCTTTTCTGATCAATGGTTAATTGAAAATAATTAAATAAATTAGATTGAATTAATTATTTGTGTTGGACACAATGCCCATGCCTAGCTGAGGGTGAACTTAAAGAGTCACACACAAATCACTATAGAATTGGTGCAATTAATTCGAGAAGAAACATTTTAATTTAATTGAATTAAATTAATTCAAGGAGAATACATAGATGATTGGATCATTTATTTAATAATTCATTTGACGGATGGCTAAAGAATGAATTAATTGGATTAATTAATTTTGGGCTTAAAGCTTTTAAATAAATTAGATTAATTTATTAGGTTTGGCTTAATTAATTGATTTGATCAATTAATTAGTATTTAGGCTTAGATTTATTTAATTGGATTAAATAAATCTTTGGACATAGTTGGCTAAAATTAATTTAAATTATTTTTCAATGGACTTTGGCTGGGCTTAATTTAATTTGATTAAATCAAGCCCGGTCCATACTTAAAATCCAACCCCATTTGAGGGAGGTTGGAGCAAGTTAAGAAGGAGTTGAAACTCCTCACCATGATGAACACAATGGAGTGGTTATTACATCATGGTTGTAGGTTATATGCATATGTGTGTAAAGGTTGCCTCGAAGGCAAACTTTGTAGTTAATTAATTTTGAAAATATATAAAACTACACATATATCATGCATAACCAGCTCCTAAGTCACGAAATTTGTTCTCTTTTCTCTCAAAAAATGTTCTCCTTTTTTGTTTTGTATTGAATTGGATTCAATTCAAAAAATAAAACATTTCGAAATCACTAATCAATAGTGTTAGTTTGGAGTTGTTTTTTCTAATGAACTATATCTATTCCTTAGTGTGGTATGGACGAATTTGAGGGGTTCTAATTTGGATCATAAAGTGAACAGGAGAACATAAAGGGAACAACACACATTGATGCTCAACTATAGAAACAAAAGGTAAACTTTCATTTTTGTTTCTGTATTTTTTTTTTTGTTTCATCCTCCAGCCACTTATCTAGCATGTTTATATGTTCATTATTATGATTTTGACAAACACCAAACACCCGAGAATTTCAAAGACAACACCCTTTTGAACCGTTTAAATAATATTTTTATTTCACGCTTCCACCGTGTTCCCATGCCATACCAATTCTTTCAGTGGTATCAGAGCTCAGTTCGGTGTTGTGGCCTTAGGATTAATATGTTATTATGAGTTGAACATAACAATGTGTTTAATTTGCTTTTGGGAAAGCATGTTTAATGATTTTGAAGCATGGTTATGTGTTTAGAAAAAATATATTAATTTTACTTTGAAATTATGGATATCTATGTATTTTTTCAAAATTAGATTTTCTGTAAATGCATGATTTTATTTCAATTTTTAAGGCAGAAATTTAAAAAAAAAATGAAAAATGGAACTGCACGGCCGTTGCAGCCCTGCCAGCTAGTCACTGGCCAGGAGGCACGCGGGCAGCCGGCCTTCTGCTGTTCCAAACGGTAGGGCCATTTTCTGCCCTTTTTTTTTAGAAATTGAACTTTGTAGATTTATGCAATTTTTCTAAAATTATTAAATTTGGCTAATTTTAATTTTATTGAAATTGGATCTTTCTAAAATTAAATTGTGCCTTAAATTAATTTAAAAATAGTTTTCAAATAAAAACAAATTGTATATTGGATGTTTGGTTGATTTCCAAGTTTTAATTGCATTTTTAGTATGTTATTTTCTGCATTGAATTATGGTTTTGGTATTAGATATTGGATATCTATTATTAAATAAATGGATTGTATTTATTGGTATAACATGTTTATATTTTATATACATGTGTTAATTATTATTTATTGGATAAATAAAGGGGATGATCACAAAGCCCATTGGCCGAATGCATGGTTTAATATTATATTGGGTGAGGCCTGCGTGCCTCTTTCTTTTGATTCCTTCTTTAATTTTTTTAGCCTTGAAATAATAAGGCTTGCTTTCTCTTTCCTTTTGTACTCCCCCCAACTTTTGATTGGGGTTTTCAATTTCAGTTGTAATGAGTGCAATTAGAAAACTCAGATTTTATTTATTTTGATTAAATATAAATTTCTAATGGACAAGAAGGCCTAGGCCCGTTGGACGGTGCTCGGTGGAACTCACGACGGAAGAAGAACAAAGAAGAAAGCCCATTAGAATGATAATGTGTTACTATTTTGTAATAGTTAGGGCCACACCGTAGATTGACCATAGACTCACTGCGGGTTCAATGGGTCACTTAAGATTAGGCTTGTGATCATCCATGCTAGGCTTGTTTTTTGCATGTGGTGTATGTTTTAATATTTGGAGTATGATGTGTTTGGAATGCATCTATTTATACTCAATTATTGAAACTAATGCATGCAAAATCTTATAATGACGAGGTCTCAATTACAACAAACTTAACTTTTAATTGGATGGTCCAAGTTAAATATTAGGCCCATAATGGGTTAAAATTCAAAAGGTTTGATTAAATCTAAGCCTTCCATCCACAACAATGTGGTGGGCATGCTACTTTCACCCATTCGTGGTCTAATGAATCATGGCACATTTGGAATGGAGGAAAGGTACACTATTGTTGTGAGCGAATGGAATATACTCGTATTTCCCTATCTCACGAGTCATAGGGGGCGGCAGTTGAGATATTCGTTTGTTGATGAGTTGGGCCTAATACTGAGTAGCGTGATTCACTCGGAGTCCTCGGGATTACGTGAAGAGGTGAGGAAAAATAACTTGGGGATCTCATTGGATGAAAATGGCATAGGTTACTTCCCATAAAGCATTTTTCCGTGTGAATCATAAAAGCGAAGCATGGAGAATGGCGTTTGTGGACTCCAAACCTACTAGAAAATGGTTTTCTAAAAACCCGACATAAGAGTGGTGAGCTTTATGAAGAAATAGTGGGATGGGTTAATGATTGAAGACCAAGTCTTAAAGTTGATATATAATATTACAATAATCTACTAAATTTCTGTCTAATTTGATGTAGATGTGTAAGAATCCACCATTGTAATTCTTGAGACTAATAAATTTAACAGAACAAACTACAATGATTGGCTGTAAAATTTTAGGATTATCCTAGATTTTGAGAACTAGACCTATGTTACGGATAGGTCTCTTCCTCGGGCTTTGCCAGAAGGGTCTACATGCGAAGAACGTTTGACATTCGAGAAGTGGCATGAGGACAATCGAAGGGTTCCCGGTATCGTATTGGCATCAATGATAGCCAGAAATAAGACGATGGGCATGATGATGTCTAATCGATAATGCTCTGCATAAGCCAAGTTTATGCTATTTCGGACTGGCATATTAGATATGCTGTCACAAAAGCATTTTTTGATGCCAAGATGATTGAAGGGTCTTTTGTACAGGAGCATGGGGTTAAGATGCTATCTCTTGTGGAGAAGCTCAAGGTTCTCAAGGCTGGTCTTGAAAGAGAGATGTATATCGACATGATCCTTTAGTCCCTTCCTCCCTCCTTTGACTCGTTTATCGTGAACTATAATAAAAATGGGCTTGACAAAGACATTCATGAGTTGATAAATATGTTAGTCCAGTACGAGGCAACAGTTGAAAGTTTGCACCGTTGGTATTGGTAGGGGAGGCTTCGACCTCAGAAGCAAAATGCAAAGGGGCCAGATGCCAGAGGAGGAAGAAGGGTAAGACAAAATCAGTTATTGCAAGCGCTCATAGCGTCCTGTTGCCCAACTGGGTATGGGCAAAGAGAAAAGGAAGGCGGTTGAGCAGTCATGGATTCCAAAAGATGTTTGCATTAATTTCCATGGAAAGGGACCATAGAAGAGAGAGTGTCCATCCTCTATAATCAAGGTATAATTTATTATTGAGCCTTAATATGACTACTACTACAGTTCTTGGGTATTGGATACCAACTGTAAAGCTCATATCTGCAGATGGTTTGCAGGTAGTGAAAAGGAGTACAAGGTTGAGACAAACGGTCCTCAAACTTAGCAGTGGCAGGGCTATTGCTACTGTGGTTAAAGGACTAGATAGTCTTAACTATTAGTGATGATGTTATGATAAAGCTGATAGGATATAATTATGAAGCCTAGCATTATCAAATTATGTTTTTCCACTGTTGCATAATTTGGATTACATGATTGATCAAAGATGGTTATTTCATTTCATAAACATTTGGTTATTCTTGTCTGCTAGGTTGTTTACATAATTATTTCAACACTATCTCATAAATGGACTGTGAATGCTTAAAACAAATGGTAAATTGGATAACCAAGATAAACTCACAGATCTGGCATGTGAAGGTAGGTCACATTTCTCTAGTTAGGATAAGGAAGTTGGTGAATTCAACGAGTCTAGAAATAGACAAGTTGTGTCTACAAGCTTGCAAGTCCTTCCTGAGCAAGATGAGGACCGAGAAGCACTTTGTAGGATAAAGTGTGCTTGCCAATGGTCTATTGGATTGGATCCAATTAGACATCTATGAGTTATTGAGTACACAGAGCCAGAAGGGGGTTCACAAGTCTAAGGACGTTTGGAAGGTTCGAAGAATTAGACTTGAAGTGGAGAACCAAACTAGTTGCAAAATTAAATCCTCCGATTAGATTTAGGTAGTGTGTATTTAGTGGGGGTTCTTGAAGTATCTGACGAGAATGAAATTCTCACTCAGTGGAGTTCTTCTTTGGAGTGCCACAATTGAACGGTGTCTCTGATAAGGGAAGGTTGAGCCTTGTTGGATTTGGTTAGATTGTTCATTCACTGAACTACCTGGGCCCATTATGGCATGGAAAACCTGTTTCCACAATGTACTTTAGTGTATGGGATGGTCCTATATACTTTAAGGGAGTAGTTGGAGGCAAACTTCATCTGAACAGGTTCATTTGTTATCCTAAGTGAAATTTGATTACATTGTGACGTAAGCAGTAGCTCCTTGAGGAATCAAGTGGAGAGACACCTCAGTCAAATGTAGCAAATATCACTTGTAATCGAATTCTTCCACTAACTCACAATATTCCATCCTCCTAAGGGATGACTAGAACACCTTACTTACCTAATATGTACATGTTTATGAGTTAGACCCATCAATTGGATTATGATCCTAAGACATAAGAAGAAGCGATGTAGGACATCGGGTTGGATGAATGGATTGGAGCCATGGATTCGACATGGAGTACAAACTAGGTTTGAAACTTTCTGTATCTGGAATATTCATCTATACAAGGTCATGCAGGGTATGACTCAGGTCGAGAATGAGTTAGAAGTTCAGTGGGAGCTTAGTTGTGTTCCTATTGTTTTAGGTGTGAACGTCTTACTCATTTGCAATGATGTGAATATATTGGGAGACACTAAAGCACAAACATTATTCATGCAACTCTCCATGAAGGAATTGGATTCTTTCCCATATCATAGGGTTAAGCCATCCAAGATTCAGTTTTCGTGGACTGATGAGGAGCTCAGAAAGATGTTTGACATCCCCTATGTCTTTTGTCGTTGACAGCATAGGTATGTGGTCTGATGCACTAGGACAAATGTTGTCAGTGCTTTGAGCACAACAATGGATATCGGGAGCATATTGAGAAGGCACGACATAGCAGTCAAGAAATACTCTTTAGTATCCGAATAAGGATTAAAGAAGGGTTCTTGATGCAACTCAATGGAGAGTTGATTCTGGAAGGCTATGGGTTACTAGCTTCCAATTATATGTGAATGGTGATGTGGTGGCTTGGAGTGGTTTCAAACAGGATGGCACAATGATTTTTACCATGGAAGTCAAATGTCTAGTGACTTTACGAGTTGCTGAGGAAGTGTTTTGGAAGAAAATCCACATCCAATGGTTGAATGTGGAGCCTAACACGGCCAAGCTAGTAGTTACCTAAAGGATAACAACTAGGCAGTGGTATAAAAAAAGGGCCAAAATCTCGTCATAGATCCAAGGGATATTCTTATACGCCCCCATCAGTTTAGAAAGATAGTAGGAAGACGTGACGTGCGGTTGGACCACATCTTTTCAGCAGAAAATACTGTAGACCTGTGAGACTGAGCAGGTATCGTAGATTGTTCACCCAGATAGGTTTGAGGGATATGGGCGGTTGGCTTTAGGTCAAGTAGGAGATTGTTAGAAATGGTGATCAGAAAGCCAATTGGATTAGCAGTTCTGAGAACCATTTAGCAATATTTAAGAATGTGATATTATCTTGATTAATGTGGCAAGCATTCATCTATGGCACCATGTGTTTGTTATGTTTACTATTTACGTTGAATGGTATTTTAACGTAACGATAAATGCCCACAGAAAAATTAAATAAATCATGTAGTTGTGTTGCGCATTGGATGACATCTATGAAACCAACTTCCAAGAGTTGGTCTAAAACATTTCAAGTCGAGAACCTTGTGAATGGGCATTGAGAGTCCTATAAAAACTTGGACTAAGTATTGCATTCATTGGATGAGTGTTGTGTTTCATCGGCGACAGACATGGGATCTCTATGCAATTTTAGTGGATTAGTTGATAAGGTTGTTAACTGATTGGACTGACTCGCAGGAATCGTCATATAGAAGCCTTGAAGGTTTGGTCAGTATGACTTGAATTTTCGACTCCAATAGTATAGAATCACTCCTTGGACTTGAGAAATCATGACAGTCGCATGCATATGATGAATATATCTTTGATCTGGCAAGAGATGACTCTGTCTTCGATGTGGTCATTATCTTTTCTAGTGTAGTCGGATTATGTATTAAGGACAATGGATTTAAAGATAAAATCCGTCCCTTATCAGTATATGATGGATATATCTCCTATGCGCTCTAAGATGGTTTAAACTTTCTAAGTCTATGGCTATAGTGATTGGTCGAATAGGAAATGGTTTCCTCTGTCGATCAATAGAATAAACGCATCTCAAGTACTCCGCATAGTTGCTTAGTCCAGGATGGTGACCAACGCTAATTCCTTGCCATAGACTAAAGCCGGAAGATGATCTACGAAAGGACCGTACCTATATGGAACTCGAGAGCCTACACGTTCACGCCAATCTTTAGCCTCTAGTGCCATCGACCGTTGCTAGACGGCCACTCATGGTGACGGGGTTTTTTGGTTAATGGTTAATGAAATAATTAATTGAATTAGATTTAGTTAATTATGTGCGTTGAACACAATGTCCAAGTCTAGATGAGGGTAAACCTAAAAAGTCACACACAAATCACTATGAAATTGGTGGAATTAATTTAGAATTAATTCAAGAAGAAACGATTAATTTAATTAGATTAAATTAATTCAAGAAGATTATATATAAATGATTGGATCATTTATTTAATATTCCATTTGATGGATGACTCAAGAATTAATTAATTGGATTAATTAATTTTGGGCTTAACACCTTTAAGTTAATTGGGCAGAAAGATCCAAATAGTCCTCTATTTATGTCCTAAAATCATTTTGGTCTTTTAACTTTGACAATATTAGTTTTAGTCCGGTATCTTTTCATTATGCTTAGATTCGGCCCTTCAGTCAATTTTATGATCATTTTGCCCTTTTTAGTAATAAAGCCTAATAGTCCATTTTAATGCTCTAAAAATGGCCCAACACGCTTACGAAATAAATTTAGACCCCATAATTTCATACTTTGATTTTACCGCTATGTTTTTGGGTTCTCCAAGTCCTCGGTTTTACGGACTTCCTCCAACCACACTACCGTAGCAGATGGTTTGCAGGCACTTGGCTCTTTTAGTTATAAAACAACACAGCTTATTTCGTTTCCTACCTTAGGGTGTAAAAGGGACTCCAATATAGGGACTTAATAAAATTTTGAACAAACAAGTTGAATAGAAGCCTTACTTTTATGGAAGAAATATAGGGATATTACATAGATATTATTCCTCCATTGGAGGAGACAACTGTTTAGCCTCTCATATTATTGAGAACTTGACTTGTCGGGGTAACCCCGATAAATTGAAAGATTAAAACACTACAATTTGAAGTGTAGCAGAAATTTTCTGATGATCCCCATCTGCTTCATTGCATCCTTATTTATAGGCGTCCGTGGACTTCAAATTCAGACTCCAAACTTATTTTTTTATGATATCATTACATTCATCATCCTCTTTTGTCTTTCGAATGATGTCACTGTATTCGTCATTGCCTCGTCCTTTCCAACTGTTGGTCATAATGGCTTGCTGGCCATGTGATTTCCAACTGTCTTCCCTGCTTTGCTTACTATTGGCTTTTGTCTTTTTCTGCCAATAGTCTTATCTTTGATCTTCTACATCCTTTAATTTTTACTTCTTTTTGTAAAAATTTTTCTTTTTCCCTTGTCCTGGTCTGATTCGGGTTTATATTATGTGGCTCGAATTTTTGTCCTGAATAGGGGCTTTTCTTATTTTTCACAGCAAGGACATAAATGGTTATGCCATTGACCAACATGCAACATGTTGCACGTCTTCATTCTTGTTGCTTCAGTCGCCGGCAACTTATTCTCCAAAATTAACATCCTCTTCTTTTCAAATGAGCTTTTTGCGAACTCAGTGCTTTTTCCGTCATAGAATTTGATAGGAACGATCTATTTACTTTGTTGGAGAAAATTTTGAATGGATACTTGACTTTGTCCATCTCCGTGAGATAGACCCATAATCCCCAAACTCTTCTGATAGAGATACTATCTTCATTAATGGTTGATACTAGGGGAACTTCTCCTGAGGTGCCATTGATTTTGTTGAAAGCCACCATGTCTGGCCTATGCAACTTCATGAAATGAAATACCGGATGAGGTCCTTTTCCTGTAGTTTTTAGAGCAACTGATACAAATTTTATTTTCAGAACATCGCCTCTCTTTAAGTGGAGGTTATTTTGCCACGAATCATAAACCGGCCCACTAATCCATTCCGAGAGTTTTGAGATTTCCGTAAAACTTGATGACATAGTATGAACTGAAGCAAGAGCTCCAAAATCATACCATTCTCGAACATCTTCATTTTTCGACTATTCTAACATCTAGACCCTAATATATTTTTCAGATGTTTCAATAATGGTCTTGCCTGGGTTCACTCCTTTGCGTAAAATTAATTTTTTCCACATGCACTGATAGACCTGCTAAGCACAAGAATATATCAACTCGTTAATATTAACATTAGAAGTGCCCATCATCGGCCTAAGGATAATCTCCCCCTCTTTTACCTCAGAGGTGCTCGGTTGACTTGAATCTACAGGAGTTTGTACTTCCTATGACACAATTGTTGCCGTTTCACCAGAGTCTGGTGATGGCCTTGTGCAATCGGTACATGAATCTGACGCTACAGGTCTAGAGCCCTGTACTCTAAGGGCGTGTTTAGAGTCATGCTCCCTCAACTTGTCAGTCATCCTCGAAGGTGATGCCTTCTGAATCGGTTCTTGTAAATTGTGTTATAGTGCGATTGATGCTAGTAAGGAACTCTTTATTGCAACCTGGACTATATCTAGATCAACTCTTTGAATTTGTCAGGCATTCTGGGCATTCACGTCTAGCTGCCCGAACTTTCTATAAAGCTCCTCGAGGTTGTCCCCAAGGTGCCTGAGTCTCATCATGATGGAGTTTGCTTCAGATGCCTCGATCTCTCGTCAGGAAATCTACAAGAACATTTTCATGAGATTTTATAACGATAATATTATAACAATAATATTGACATTCAGCTTGCCGTCTGATAATACGAGCTTTCTCTATTTTCGATTCTAATTTATTCTTTAAGAAATTCTTGACATTAGTATTATCAACCTTTAAAGTAAATTCTTTAGCAAGTAAAAATAAATATCATTTCTTGAAAGCCTTCCAAACTCCAAAGAATTCTTTCTAGTTAATGTGTCAAACCTTGGCTTGTTGTTCTGAGAACAACCCTCCTGTGTATCTACAAGGTGCTTCCCCTGTAGTTGTCTTCTTCATGAGCACTAGTGCCCATCTATAGTCATTGGCTTCTGTGTAAACAATCAGTTCATCTCCGTCCTATGGTATAGCGAGCTTTGGCAGGTTACTGCAAACTTATTTCAGCTTATGAACCCTTTTTGTGTGGATTTCTTTCAAAAGTGGTCCGAAAACCTTCCTGTATTTTACAAGATCCTTAATGAAGATACCTACAAATTAACAACCCCAAGAAGCTTTGTAATGCTTCTTGTTCTTGAGTACGTCTGAGAGATTGCGGATTTTCTCCACAATATGGTCTTGTAACTCAATTCCTATTTCGTCTAGAAGAACTCCTAGAAATTCGATTTTATTGGCAGAAATAGTAGCTTTCTTTTCGAAAAGTACTAAACCTTCTTTATGGAATGCATCAGAAAGCATTTCAAGATGTTTAATATGTTCTTTCATATTTTTAAATGCAATTAGTATGTCGTCAATATAGACAAACATGAATTCAAAATAATCTTTAAAAAGATTATCCATTTTTCTTTGAAATATCTGGGGTACATTAGCTAAACACATTCGAAGCACATTCCAAATATTTTGTCCCTATGATGTGGAGAATGCAGTAAAATTCTTTGATTCACTCTCCATCTTAATTTGATAAAAACTAGATTTGCAATCGAATTTAAAAAATACTTTTGCTCCTTTAATGCAATCAATTAAGTGTTCTCTGCTAGGAATCTAATAACAATCAAACTCTAATATTTTATTTATACCTTGATAGTTAATTACCAACCTGGGTTTACCTCTCTTTATCTCACCATGATTTCTAACCAGAAATCCAGGGTTACTGTAGGTAGAGATTCCAAGCTCTTTGATAATTATCTGCATATCTTTCTTGTCTTCCATGTTCGTTTGGATAGGTTTGTATCGAACATACTCGTATTTGTACTCTTCCCTGACCTTCAGAGTAGCCTTGATCTTGTTTCTATCCCACCATGCCACAGGATTTTCACTATAGTTCCTCTGGATGAGCCTTTTGACATTATTAAGAGAAAGCCTACTTTCCTCGCTGATATCTAGAGATTTAATCTCCAGTAGTGCTTCTTTAAGGTTCTTGATTTTCCCCTCGGATTTCTTATAGAAACTATCGCTATCTTGAGTCCCTGTTGCCTGAAATACAAAAGGACCTTACCAAATTTTCTCTTATCCTGCATTTTTAGATGAGTTAATATGGCATCAAAATCACCACGTTTTCTGCGAAAAGTTATAGGCATTATCCTGTTAAATGTCTTTTCTCTTTGCAACACCTGCATCTCACTACCACAGTTAGTAGTAAAGATTAACAGATTCCTTTGATTATCCTGCATATATCTTGCAAATATTTGAATAAAATTGTTACCTAGAACATATCGGCACCTGTATCATGAAAGTAAATAGGAGGTATTTTTACCTTAAACTACGGCGATTGAAATGTTCCTCCAATCATGATCTTGGTTTCTCGTATTTCCTTATTGAGTATTAGGATTTTCTGTGAAAAATCTCTTCCTGCAGCAACGGGTAAGGTTTTCCTTGTTTCTTGAAGGAAAACTCCAGACTTTGCCGAGCAAATTCCTGATCTTGAATTAATATAAGCTACAAAATATTATGTCTTATATTGATCGTATAACATATCAACAGATATGTATATAGAAAAGCGACTTGTCACTCAATCCTTATAGTAACACCATCAAGACTGGATTCCATTCCGTTAACTTTACTTTCCCATGGTTTATGATTTTTGAGAAAACTTAGCTCCAAAGTCATACTCCTATTTTCTTATCCCGCAACACCCGCAACTAAAATTTCATGGCCTGCTATTTTCAACATGCCTTCATATATACCGATAACAGGTTGCTGCAAATGATATAAGTCTTCACAAGGGAAAAAGTTTTCTTTCTTAGTGATATCAAATATGACTTGTATTTTCCTCCATCTTTCAGGGCATCTAAGTTTTACATTATCTACCATAATATCTTGAGCAGTTAAAGCTTTCAATATCTCTTTCTCCTTATTTTGTATCATGTAGTCCTATCTGCCGTAAAGGACATCCTGCTACTAAACTCAGTTCTAGAGCTAAGTGTTCAATCTAAAACTGGGTGATCTTTTATAACAATATCAACACCACCTATTCTAGATATCATAATTGGATTTGGTGTCATGACCTTAGCAAATTCCATAAATATTCTAGGAATCTCGATATACTCCTTCCTAAGGAACAAATCTGAATGATGTGTATTGGAAAGGGCATAAGCTATTCTAAAAGTTATGAAAATATGGTGTATTACCTTCTTTCATTAGATCTTTTCTCTTAAAAGCTTGATGTAGCGTTAAAACTCTACTGAAATCTTGGTCTGCTAGGTTGTATGCAATCCTAGGATCAATGTCAAACATCAATTTTTCTACATACAGATTACCTATCATTATTCCAAGACAACTATGTCTTAGGTTATTGATTCTTCTATCCATTATCGATAAATGTATTTCTGAATCAATTCCCTCCTTAAAACTTGCTTTTAACAGCTACTTCTTCTCTAAGCTTACTTAATTCTTCAAAAATTTCTTCTTTAGAAAATAGTTGCATTTCCATTATATTACCAGTAAATTCCATGGGTATAATAGATGGAATCACTATTTTGCTTCCACCTTTTTCTTGGCTCGCTTGATACTTGGAAATCATTGTTATCACAACAAAGAGGAGTTCGTTTGATTTTACCTCTCAGTCTTTTCATGTTCTTTTGGACAGATGCTTGGCACAACCAATCCTTCAGTTTGTCTTTAAGAAAAGACATTCTCCTTCAAACTGAATCTAGTTGTCCTACAGGTACTTTGAATGACTGGATCAACATTTTCCTCCATGGACTGCATATTTTTGCAAAGAATATTGGAGCTGCTACTTCGTTGTTCCTCCACTCTGGAAAAAATATTTGCGAAACCAATAGATATATTCATCTACAGATACTTCTTAGTTCAAGGCTGAAGAGAGCTTGTGCATATTCTCTAGCCTTTTCTGCTCTACTTCTTTCGAAGTATCCATCTCCGGTGAAGTGTATATTGATAAGTATTCCTAGCCGATCTACAATCGCTCCCTTTGAATCTCTGGCAAGGACGTTGGTTTTGGTATCTTCTGGGGTATTATCCATTCGATCTTCATAGATCTCTCCAAGCTCAACTCAATAAATTTTACCAAATTTTCCTTGTCGAGCTCTAGGATAATTGCTGCTATCTTGATGGCTGCAACCAATTCGTCTATGAACTTCTCGGTATTTCAGAAATCGATAATATCTAAACTAAGTATAGCACCGTATGGATGTAAGGACTGGAGCATTGTCCTTTCCCAAGGTGTATTTTTCGGCACTCTTTTGGATTTCTTCCTGGATTATTCTTTAGCTTGGTTCCCATAAAGATTGGAGTGGCATTAGAGTCGAAATCCGTCTTTCTCTCATTGGTTGATCCTGTGGAGGATCATTAGAACATCTACTTCCCTCTGGCGGTAGTAGTGCTGGAGTGATTTTATTTGTTTGGATATTGACTAAATTCACAATCCCGAGTTAGGAAAAGGATTTTGCCAATTCTTGTAGATCTAATAGATCCACTCTTGTTACCTTCATTATTATATAGATCTGATAGATACAATAATCAGATCTTCTCTGAACTTTGGCTTTGGAATGTCTGTGGTCTTCCCCTTCCGGTGTAGAAGAGGTACTGTTCCAAGGGCGTCCCTGATTCGCTCTTGTTTGGAATTTGATGATTCAGGGTTCTCCCTTTGATTTCTCTTTAGATCTATAATTTCTACCTTCAAATATGTAAGGCCCTTGTGTAGATCGGAAAGGATCTTATGGACCTAGTCCACCTTTTGGCTCAAAGATTTTATTTTCATAGGTATATGAATTAACCTATGTCTATAGTTTGAACTGTTTTTTGGATCTCCCTCATATCTTGGGAGATCTTCGATGTATCCGACTCGAGTTCTTTCCAGTCAGTCCCTTTAATCATAATTTTTAAAACTGTAATTATGCAGGAATATAGTCGTTCTGCTTCTCTTGATGGAAATTTTACCTTGGACTTCAGTGGAGTATAAATGCCTCACCGCATTTCCTGGTAGTACTTATCGAACTTCAAAGTTTCTCAGCCATTCACGTTCTTCTTCTAACATGAGAAGGTTTAGATCAATCCTCTTAGGACCATTGTAACATTCGTCAAGAACTTCCTTAAGAAATTCCCTTCTCATTAATTCCAGACCTGAAAATATTTCCTGTTATCATTGTAACTCGAACTTTCGTTCGCTTCCATTTTCTCTCAAAGAGTCTCCTCCATTAGTGGATAAATAATATTAAAATATTATATAATCACATATTTTATCAATAAACATAGGCTGTGATACCATTTCTGGCAAGCATTAATGAAAATTTATGAAGTGAGTGCATATGGGGCTAAAACTGCATTTTAAAAGCTGCTTAGGGCAAAATTGTTCAAAAATCTGTCAGATGACTAAAAGTAAGCAGTTTTGAAAGTTACTTGACCTAAAGAAATATGGGCATAATTATCGGACTAAAATTAAAATTAGGCATATTTAGCAAACTAAAATAATACTTTTCCCAATTAATTGGATTAATTTATTAGATTCGGGTTAATTAATTAATTGGAGCAATTAATTAGTATTTGGGCTTAGGTTTATTTAGTAGGAGTAATTGAACCTTTGGACTTTGTTGGGCTAAAATAATTTAATTAATTAACGTCCAATAGACTTTGGTTGGTCTTAATTTAATTTGATTAAATCGAGCCTGCACCATACTTGTAGTCCAAACCCATTTGAGGGAGGTTGGAGCAAGTTAAGGAGTTGAAACTCCATACTATGATGAACATAATGGAGTGTTTATTTCATCATGGTTGAAAGTTATATGCATGTGTGTGTATAGGTTGCCTTATAAGCAAACTTGGTAGTTATTAAATTTTGAATTCAATTGTATGTAATATATAAAACTACACAATATCCAATAGAAGCAACAAATGAGCCAAGGAATTTGCTGAATTTCTCTCTAAAAAATATTCTCCTGTTTGTTTAATATTTAATTTGATTCAAGTTAGAATATAAAAGAATCCAAAAGCATTAAACAGTAGTGTTAGTTTGGAGTTGTTTTTCTTCTTCTTTGTTCTCTCTAGCAATAGAAAAAAAACTATATCTCTTCCTTAGTGTGGTGGACAAATTAGAGGGGTTCTAATTTGGAGCCTAGAGTGAACGGAAGAGGAACGAAAAGGAAAACAATGCACGTTGCTGCTTATCAATAGAAACAAAAGGTAAAGTTAAATGTTGTATTTTGTGCTTTTGTTTCATCCTTTAGCCACATGTCTAGCATGCTTATATATTTGTTATTATGCTTTTTGACAAACACCAAACACCCGAAAATTTCAAAGGGAACACCGCTTTGAATCATTTTAATTAAGTTTTTTATTTCACTCTTCCACTGCATTCTCGGGCTATAGCAATTCTTTCAAGGTCGTGGTATGGTTGTGTCATCGTGTCCACCCTGTTGCGAAGCCGGAGATGGTGAAAGCCTTGGCCATTCGAGAAGCCATGGAGTTAGCAGCAAGGCAGGGATGGCAAAATGTTATTCTTGAGAGCGACTATTTGGGGTTCATCAAACATCTTCAACATTCGATTGGGGGATTGTTCAGTGCTTGGTCTCCTCCTTAGGGATATCTTACTTCTTTAAGCACGCGTTAGTTCAATTTCTTTCAGCTTTACTTGTATAGACAATAACATTATTGCTCATAGTTTAGCTCATTTTGCTTTTTAGCGATCGGAGGCTCTTCCGTCTCCGAGGACACTTTCGGTTTCATTTATTTTCATCATAATTTATATTCGATTTTTCTTTCCAAAAAGAAAACATGTGGCTTCAATGAATAAGTCCTATAGACAATTTTATTTTCCTAAGAAATTACTTTCCTCTATATTTAGTTGATAAGACTTGATACTAGAGTTAAAACTTTTGAACTTATGCTCTTTTGAATGCAAATAATATTTTGGATTTTATTGCTTAAGTAGTAGTATTGTTTTTTGGGTTTGGGTTATTATTCGGTAATGAGGAATTTATGTTACTAAGACAATGGGTTTGGTAGCATAGCCATAATCCCTAATCCCGGACGTAACACTAAGGTTACAATATTGCATGCATTCTTTAAATTGATCAGTTTGGAGGAAAGAAACTAACTGCCAACTTTTTCATCAATATTAAGGGGAAAAATCCAAAAACCCCTCCTGTAATAATAGGAATGTTTATAAAATTTTCTACAAAAATCAAAGTATCAAATACCCCAACAAAAAAACCCCTCTATACAAAAATTGGGCCACACGCGCTTTGACTGCGATTTTTCTATGAAAATAACTTTTTTCTTG
Source organism: Sesamum indicum (assembly GCF_000512975.1). Taxonomy (NCBI): domain Eukaryota; kingdom Viridiplantae; phylum Streptophyta; class Magnoliopsida; order Lamiales; family Pedaliaceae; genus Sesamum; species Sesamum indicum. Next base: position 14,615,895 of record NC_026150.1, read on the forward strand.
ATATTTTTGCCCTTCTCTCACATTTAATATATATAATATTATATATTTATTAATTATAAAATATTATTTTATATAATAATTACTTAATTATTTATATAATAAAATATTATTTTAATTAAATTAACTAAAAATAATTTTTATATATAAAACAAAAAAGGTCAGTGGTGGTGGTGAAAGAGGAGGGCGCAGTGCCCTCCTCACCCCTGGGCGATGGTCGTCGTCCAACATAGCTAGGCCGATGTGGTGGTCGTGGTCGAGCTCGACTCGTTGACAGGCCTAGGGGCGAAGCAGGTGGGAAGAGGGGGGGGGGGTTATAATTATTATTTTAAATTTTTTAATTATAATTAATATATTAAAAATATATTTTAATAGTTATAAATTATATATATTATAAATTAAAATAATTATATATTAATAGGTCTAATTTGACTAGTTGACTAGAAGGGGTATTTAGTCATTGTTTCTAAAAAATAGACTCAAATTGATCAGGGAACAGTCTGATTATTTTTTTGTAATATAGGGGTAATTTTTTATATTAAAAATTTTGTAAGGTTTTATATTTTATTTAGATATATCACGGGGTTCAAAATAAATTTAACCCCAATATTAAGTATACAGTTGAATCACCTGGGATCAGCCATCTATGATCATCAATAAATTTCAGAGAAATGGTTGAGTTCAGCCCATGCCTATGATTGCATGCTATTTTGTGGGTGGTTATAGATGGCAGATATGAGGAACGGATCCTCTCCATACTTTTGCTCGACTTCAAGGTGTGTTGTGTGTGAGGCAACCTGGATCTGCCAAATATTAGTTTTCCAGAGTATCCACACATTTCACCTTTATTGCATTTTGACTTCACCAGAAATTTATTTGAATTTTGTATTTTAAATGTTAGTGCATCTTCATTTCATTTAACGGATACTATTACGTATAAATATTATGTGATCTATTCTGTTTAAATTATACTAATAGTATATATATATTAAATAGAAAGTAAGGATAATTTTACTTTTGATTCCCTAGTTAATTATGTCATTAAATTATTATTAGGGATAAAAATTGATTAGGGAAATAGTTAGAGGATGAAAAGTAAAGTTATCTCCTAAGTGAAATAAAAGATACAATGCCATTAAAAAAAAGATAAAATTCATTTTAAATCTTGTTACCTTGAACAAGCAAATTTTATTTTTATTAACAAATTAATATGATAAATGAATCTAGGATAATATAAATGAGTTGAGAAATAAATTTGCTATCATAACTTCATATCAATTAAAAAAAATTATATCTATATTATAAAAAGTTACGACACCGAAATAATAATAATCAGTATTATCTATCACAATCAAATAAAAAGTAGTGCAAAAAATTCATTTTATAAATATTTGTCATGTTTTTTTACTGTTGGAGGAAAAGAATATTGCACTAGAAAAAATATAACTTTTTACTATGGTTAATTACTATCGTAAAAAAAAAAAAGTTCCCCTAAGTAGTATAAATAGCTTTTAAATCACTACAAGAAGGACATTTGGACTTAATAGAAATAGAGTTGACAGCTTAAGACCCGCCATGTGTTTGAAGTGTAATTAAATTGTCTGTCCTTAATTTATTCCCCATCATTTACTATGACTCATATTTTAGTTAATAATTAGTAATTGTTGTATAGTTATAATTAATTATTATTAATTTTAATTTTTGATCGTATTTATTCTAACTGTAAAAAAAGGAAGAAAGAAGAAGAAAAATCCAAAGTCGAACTCCACGTTAGAGTTATTAAGGAATTGACTAATATCACGAACAAAAAGTGATGTTTTACGTGAAAAGATTGAAAGAAACGTTGCGTGATACACACAGACACATTGATTGAAACTCTACAAAGTATGAAAAGATGTCAAATCCCATTAATTCCCATCACAGCGTTGAAGAAAACAATGCACCTTGTGCGGTGACAGCAGCATATTGCTATAATTAGAAAGAAAAATGCCCATCAAAATAACAGTAAAAATGACTTGCACTAACCCAATTCTCCAACTACGGAATTTCATAAAGACAAGATTGGCCCACCTAATTAATAAAGAAGGAGTGAAAAAATCCATCTTCTTGGATTCAATGAACCGCATGATACATTTAATAAGGAAGTAAGTGAAGTATGTTTTTGCGTGTTTACTACAGAGTGACATTGCATTGAACATGGGGCGTCAAAGGCACATTTATTATACTTTTTTTATGTGGAAAGAAGTTTCGCGACAATGAATATTAATAGGTAAAACCAACACACTCCGTGTGTTAGTAATAAAAAGTAAATTATCCCTATAATAAATGTAGAGTGGATATGTAAGATATTTATTCAACTATTACAAACGAGTGTGTTAGTAATAAAAAGTAAATTATTTCTATAATAAATGTAGAGTGGATATAAGAGATACATATTCAACTATTACAAACGAATATGGAGTACAAATACAGACCAAAATAATTACAAAACTTATAATGGTTACAGAAAATAATAAGAAATGAAAGAATCAAACGAGATAAATACTGCAGTATAAAATAGGCTCAAATTCAAGCCAGATCTATGAACTGAGAAGGGTACACGGTCCCAATAAGTCCAGTACCCAAAAACACACGGTTGCATCACTACCATAGACACCTCAACAGTTTGATTCCCAGATCAAAAAGATCACACTACAGTCACAGAGACTTTCAAAGATTCAGTTCACAGAGAACATAGAATGAGAGAAAGGTAGTATTTGTTCGTATCAGTGTGTCTTTTGGCCTGAAGAGAATGTCCTTAATAAGGGATGAAAATGAACCAGTTAACGAAAGCCATGGTGGGTTTTCTTAAGCCATTGATTTGGATAAGGAAGAACCCAATGGAATCCAGTGTAAAAGAGAGAAAAGAATTGCAGAGGTTTGAGAGAGAGAACAACAGAATCATCGCAAGAAAGAGAAGAAGAAGAGAGACTGAAACATAGGGTTAGGGTTATCACTTTAAATAGTGTGGGTAGTTGGATCGGGTCGGGTAGACGCGGGTCGGGTAGTGGACTGTCCTGATGGGTTAGGTTGTTGGGCCTTTTAATAAGCACTTGGGCCATAATAATATAACATACTCTACCTTGGACCAAGCCCTTTATTAAAAAAGGACAAGGTTTGGAGTATTGGATCTTGCTTTTCTCATCACTGCCTGGGGACCCGCTCCCGTGTACCTGCAAAAAACTTGTGTCTTACCTGCAGCAATATTAGTCAGGAGCCAAATTTAAAATTTTTAGGCAGTTAACAAATTTCTCAATAGGAAGACACTTTGTACCCATATCTGCTGGGTTTTCCTCAATTTTGACTTTCTCTAATTTTATAATCTCTTTACTAACAATATCACGAATAAAATGAAACCTTAGATCAATGTGTTTGGTCCTATCATGAAAAACAGGATTTTTGCAAAGTTGGATGGAAAATTGACTGTCAAAGAAAACAACAAGACCTTTAAGCCAAATTGCCTCTTTAAAGGCTTCAGTTGTAGCAATATATTCGGCTTCTGTTGTAGACAATGCAACAATATATTATAGTTGGGACTTCCAACTTATGAATGAGCCACACAAAGTGAAAATGTAGGAAGTGGTGGATTTTCTACTATCTTCCAACTTATTTGAATGCACGTAACCAACTAGATCGATAGAATAAGAGAATTTGGAAAATGTTATACCTATATTGTCGGAACCACATAGATACCTTAGAAATCATTTTAGAGCCCCCCAATGGGGAGGTCCTGGATTTGACATGTACATGCTAAGACAACTTATAGCATATGCAATGTCGGGTCTAGTACATACCATGAGAAATATTATAGACCCAATGACATTAGAGTAAGGAACTTTACTCATTTTCTCTTTTTCAGAAACTATTTTTGGACACTGATCTTTGCACAATTGAAAATGAGCAGCTAATGGCACAGAGGTGGATTTTGAGTTTTCCATTGAAAACGTTTTCAAAATAGAGTGATTGTAAGACTTTTGATTTAAAAGTATGGAAAACCTTTTTCTATTTCTACTAATGTCCATGCCAATAATCCTTTTTGTATTACCAAGAATTTTCATTTCAAAATTTTTGGAAAGATCATTTTGTAAAGATTCAACCAGTTTTATGCTAGGACTAGCAATGAGCATATCATCAACGTATAACACAAGAAATATGGGTACATCGTTCAAAAATTTGAAATAGAGGCGATGATTATAATCACTCCTTTTAAAATTGAGGGAAAACATAAACATATCAAACTTTTTATTCCATTATCTTGGTGATTGTTTCAAACCATATAAGGATTTCTTCAATAAGCAAACATGACCAGGTTTGTTTTATCAATAAAACCAACAGGTTGATGCATACAAATACATTCATCAAGATCACCATGCAAAAATGCAGTTTTGATATCCATTTGTTTTAACTCCCAATCAAAATAAGCAGTAAGAGCAAGAATTATACGCACAGTGTATATTTAACAACTGGGGAAAATATCTCGTTCTAATCTATCCCTTCTTTTTGAGTGAACTCGTTGGCTACTAATCTAGTTTTGTATTTTATGGGGTTTTCTTGCTTGATTTTAAAAATTCATTTGCAATCCACTAAGGAACAAGTTTTCGGTTTAGGCACTAGATCCCAAGTATGGTTATCCTTTAAGGATTTCATCTCCTCATTCATGGCACTAAGCCATTCTTTAGACTTAAGGGCTTTGTCTATGTTTGAGGATTCAAAATTTTTAATATTGAGTGCTACTTGGAAATCTTTAAGCCTAGAAAGGATCCTCTGTTCTCTTCTACTTCTATCTCGAGCCAGTTGATAATTATCTAAGGGAGTTTCATCATTTTCTATAGGTACGTCTATGTTTTGTTCATCAATATTCTCTTCTACTAAAATATCTCCCCCTTTTTGGTTATCCTCCACCTTATTAAAGGTTGTATCTTTTTGTTCTATTTCTAGTTTAGAAAGACAAGGCATCTCATTTTCATTGAACATCACATCCCTACTAATAATGACTTTGAAGCCAGGTTTGCTACGAACCCACAACCTATACCCTTTAACCCCTTCGGAATAACCAATAAAAACACATTATTAGAATTATGATGAACAAAAGCAGAGCAACCAAAGGTATGTAAAAGAGAGATATCAGGTTTCTTACCACTCCAAACAGTTTCAGGAGATTTACCTAATAATGGCACAGAAGGAGATAAATTAATCAAGTAAGCAACAGTTAAAACAACTTCACCCCAAAATGGTTTTTGCAATCCAGAGCTAATAAGCAAACATCTGAATTTTTCAAGCAAGGTACGGTTCATGCGTTCAGCAACACCATTTTGTTGAACGGTGTAGGGGTTTGTCCTGTGCCATTTAATCCCAAATTTTTCACAAATATCAGTAAAGTTTTGATTGCAAAATTCAAGACCATTGTCTGTACGAAGTGATTTCAGTCTTTTTTCAGTTTAGTTTTCAACAAGATTTTTCCAGTTTTCAATTTTTTTGAAAACCTCATATTTATGTTTTAACAAGAAAACAAATACTTTTCTGGAAAAGTTATCAATAATAGAAAGAAAGTATCTGTTTCCACCATGGGTGGGTTCTTTAGAAATGCCCCAAATATCAGCATGAACGTAATCTAATATGTAAGATGACATAGAGGGGTTAGGAAAAGGTGCAGTAGGAAAAATGCACATGGTGTTGTTTTTCCATAACACATTCATCACAGAATTGCAATTTGTCAATCTTATCACTGAGAATGCCTTCTTTGTTCAGAAATTCAAGTCCTTTTTGACTGATATATACAAAACGTTTGTGCCATAGAAAAGTTTTATCATGCACATTCACAGATGCAGCCACAGAATCATAAGTAACTGAACATAAATACAAATTACATTTCTTTTCAGCTTTGAAATCAACAAGAGAACCTTTCATAATTCCATAACACCCTTTCACCATATACCCTCTAATCCTTCCTCTTCTAATGCAGCACATGAGATAAGATTATGGCTAAGTTCAGGAACATATCTGACATTTTTAAGAGTTAATATATCATCATTGAAATTCAAAGAGATATCACCAATGCCTTTAATATCACATCGTTTTTCATTTGCCATGAGACAGAACAAGAATTTCCAAGTTTAAATTTTAAGAAAATATCTTTAAAATGACTTATGTGGAAAGTGCAACCAGAATCAATCAACCATTCATGCATATTCATAGAATGCACAGAATTCACATCAGAGACAATAAATACTTCACCAGAATCATCTGCAACATTATTCACTCTTTCTTTTTCATCACTATTGTTATCTCTATTATCCCTCCTTGATTTTTTGCAATCTTTAATATATTGTCCTTTTAAGCCACAATTATAACACCTCCCATCTCTGGTTTTATCATCTCTATGTGAGTTATCCCTGGTTCTAGATTTACTCCTATTGTTGTTTCTGTTTATGCTTTTACTTCTACTGTTGTGTCTATAGCTAGAGTTTCTAAATTTAGACACGCCTCTTACAGAATTAACCTCATGTTGGTTGTTACTAGGTCTATTCATTTTTAAGTCTATTTCTTTGCTTTTTAACCCGTTCACAACAGTGTCAAGATTCATAATATCCCTATCGTATTTAGTAGCAACTTTCACATCAGAGTAAGTATTAGGTATAGCATTCAATAGCACAATAGGCGAATACTCATGAATATTTTTATCACCAGTCAACTTTATGTCTTGAATCAGTTTAGTGAAATCATCCAATTTCTCATCAGTGTTTCTAGATAAATCGACTTTGTATCTAAAAAGTTTTTCAAGCAAGAACAGTTTACTCGGTAGAGAAGTGTCAGTATAAAGCTCTTCTAATTTCTCCCATAATTCTTTCAAACAATTTTGTTTTCCAACCTTTCTTAAAACATTATCTGACAGATTAAGAATAATGGAAGAGTAGACATATTCATCATTTTCAAGTTGTTTTTCTTCAGAAATGTTTTCTGTATATCTGTCATCTATAGCTTTGAAAACTTTTTGCTGAGTCAAAATGTCTTTCATCTTTTGTTGCCAAATTGAAAAATCACCCTTTCTGTCAAAAGGTTGTAAGTTGTAACCAGCTATTTAAAAATTTCAGAGCTTTTAGAAAATATTTTTAACAAAACTTAGGAAAATGTTTTAGCAGCGGACTTTAGACAGGATAATCACCAATAACAGAGAATAAATATCAAAACAGGTTCAGATCCCAAAAGAATTCACACACACAATTGGTAAATCAAAGCAAATCAGACAGAGATGAAGTTCACAAGTCACAGTAGTGATTCACAAATATACTAAGCAACAGAAAAATTATACTAGAGGCAGTAGACCAAGAATCAGTATATCATAAGAATGATAACAGTAATATCAGTGGTTAATGACAGAGAACATGAAGGCACAGATCACACAGATCAAATATAATATCAGATCAAGTAACCACAGGACCAAGGCCTGTCCAGCCTAACACCCAATCCAAATACCCGACGACCGCAAGGGTCCGACCAGGAGGGTAATCAGGGGGATAAACACCTCAGTAATAGATCGAGAGATAATGTAGGACAGAAAATAAAACGCAGAAATTAAGGAGGGGTTTAAGAGAATTTACCACCACCGGAGCTTTTATGGATCAGAGACGTGGCTCTGATACCACTGTAGAGTGGATATCAAAGATACCTATTCAACTATTACAAAGGAATATGGAGTACAAAACCCCTTAATAAATTTCAAACCAAAATAATTACAAAAAATATAATGGTTACAGAAAATAATAAGAAATGAAAGAATCAAATGAGATAAATACTGCAGTATGAAATAGGCTCAGATTCCAACCAGATGCACGAACTAAGAAGGGTACACGGTCACAATAAGTCCCGTACCCACAAGTCCAACACACGGTTGCACCACTTCCACAGACACCTCAACAGTTTGATTCCCAGACCACAAAGATCACAGTACGGTCACTGAGACTTTCAAAGATTCAGTTCATAGAGAACTTAGAATGAGAGATAGGTAGTATTTGTTCATATCAGTGTGTCTTTTAGTTTAGAAGAGGATGTCCTTATAAAGGGATGAAAATGAACCATTTAAGGAAAAGCCATGGTGGCTTTTCTTAAGCCATTGATTTGGCTAAGGAAGAACCCCGTGGAATCCAGTGTAAATGAGAGAAAAGATTTGCAGAGGTTTGAGAGAGAGAACAACAGAATCGGCGCAAGAAAGAGAAGAAGATGAGAGACTGAAATGTAGGGTTAGGGTTACCACTTTAAATAGTATGGGCAGTTGGATAGGGTCGGGTAGTGGGCCGTCCTGATGGTTTGGGTTGTTGGGCCTTCTAATAAGCACTTGGGCCATAATAATATAACAATAAATTAAATAGAAAATTATCCCATGTGATTTAAACAATGCAGCACATTAGCTAAAAGCAAAATCCACTCAAATTACTTGAAAATTCATCGTTGTAAAAGAGTTAAAATGATTGAATATTGTAGCAAAATGATTTGTAAGTATTCTAATAATTTCTCTTTGATTTTTTAATTTTTTAATTTTTTATTTTTTTGTTAAAGTACTTTTCTAGATGAAGGGGAAAGACTTGTTTGTAAAAAGATAAAGTGGTTAAACCTCTATTTTTTGAAAAAAAAAATAGATTTTATTCTGAATTTTCTATTTTATTTTTTTTAATATAAAGAAAAATATATGTTGTGGTATGCTTTAATATGCTTTATTAGTGTGCTTTATTCCTTTTTCTGGGGCATTAGGACTTTTGTCATGTGGTCCCAACTTTTTTGGGTGTTTGGTTATTAAAATGTGCAGATTTCTCCTCTAATCTAATAATATTTTTTTGTTGTTGTTGTTGAAAAGTTGTTTTCCTTCTTACTGAAGAAATATTTTTTTCTATTTTCTTTTATTTATATGCAGATGTTTTAGAAACATGACATAAATTTTTGGTGGAGTGAAAAATTTGTAAAACATCCTAAACTTAGTTATGTAGAAGGGCATAAGAAAGTATTTGAGGAAGTGGATATGGATTATCTAGGTTTATATGAATTAGGAGAAATGTATCAACAGTGTGGGGGGAAAATGTCAATGTTCAAATTTAACTATAAAGATCTTACCCAACCATTAGAATGGTACATAAAACAAATTAAAGAAGAATGTCTATTTGTTTGGTTGACTTACAAAATTATCATAAAACTTTGAAGTTCCAGTAAATATTTATGTAAGGAAGAGGATGTTGAACCTTTTCAAGCCGTAGATAGTCAGGGTAATCCAATTGAAAACGAGAAGGAAGAAGAGACTAGATACTTGTTAGAAGGATAGAATATGATGAATTGGATGTGAATGAAATTGAGGGTGATGGGAGGAAGGACCGTGAAGGGAAGGGGGTGGGGGGGTTGAGTTTAAGAGTGATGGGAGGAAAGATTGTGAGGGGTAGGGTATAGAGGGTTAGGGATTGGATAGGGTTGAGTTTGAGGATGTTGACTGTGAGGGACAAGGAAGTGAGGCATTGGGGTTTGATGATAATTTGGCTAACTATTTAGCAGAAAATCCAAGTGAGAATTTCACTGAAATTCCATTTCATGATAATGCTGAAAAACCATCTGAAATTTCACTGAAATTCCAATTCAAGAAAATGCTAAAAAACTAAGTAAGAATTTGAATGAAATTATAGTTCAAGAAAATGTTGAAAATCTATCTAAAAATTTGACTTAAATTCCAATTCTGCAAAGTGCTAAAAATTCAACCGAGGATTTCATTGAAATTCCAGTTCAAAAAAATTCTGAAAACATGACTGAAAAGGGGAAAAGAAAGATGTATGAAAGGTTTTTGAATGAGTCATTCATTATAATTTGATGATTCATCTAATAAGGACTATGTGAAGTAGTTAGGAGAGTGATAGTAAGGCCCCTAATGTGGTTTTAGAAGTCATTGAATGTGAATCTGATGATGGCATTTTCCTGTCAAAAGACCTAAGTAAAAAAGATTTAATCAATGAAATTGAAAAGGGTGATGAAAGAAAAAAAGAACTAAAAGATGCCTGAAAGATTTGAAACTGAATTTAGAGAACATGAATGGCTAGTGAGATGGGAATGAAGATGATTTGGTTAACTTGAAAGGTAGTGAAGAAACTGAAACTGAAAAGCATCCTGTTTTTAACGAATTTTCTTCAATGAAAAATTTTAATCTGGTAGTTGGGATGAAATTCCTAAATGCTGCATAGTTTATGGTGGCTTTAAGGACTGGTGAATAAGGAATGGGGTAGATGTTGAGTTCTTAAGAAATGAAGTTGCAAGAGTGACTGCAAAAAGCAGAAAGTTGTGAATGGAGGATCCATGCCTCACTAATACAGGGTGGACCTACATTCCAAATTAAAACAATGTAGGCAAGCATACATGTTCAAGAACATATGAAAATAGGCTTGCCAATGCATCATATCTTGCAATAACAATTGATAATGCAATAAGAGATAATCATATAATTCCTGTTCAACAACTGAAAAATAGAATTCTCTTAAAATACAGTGTGGATGTGAGTAGATTTAAGGTGATGAAGGCCAAAAAAGAACCATTAGAGAGAATAACGGGGGATGATGCAAAGCAATATGAACTATTGTTGGATTATTGTGAAACTGTCAGACAATATAATCCAGGATCTAAGCTCATACTTAAAAAACTGGAAAATTCTGGTCTTCCAGTTTTTGACATAATGTATTTCAATCTCCATGCATTAATAAAATGGTTTATGGAAGGGTGTAGGCCAATCATAGGCCTTGATGGCTGCTTTTTGAAAACAGTTTAAAAGGGTCAGTTGCTTGTGGTTGTGGGGAAGGGATGGGAATAACAATATGTTCCCAATTTGTAATGGCTATTACACAGGTAGAAAACAGGGATACTTGGGGTTAGTTTGTTGGTGAGCTTTTGAATACATAGGGGGGATGAACACTCGTAAATGGTCTTTCATTTTTTATAATTAGAAAGGTCTTGCTGAGGCCTTAAAAGACTTAAGTGTTGGATGCTGATCACAGATTTTGTTCGAGACACATGTATAAAAATTTCAAAGTGAAATTCAAATCTGTTGAATTGAAAGAGTACTTCTGCAAAGTAGCCTCAACTGCTAACAAAAGGGAATTTGAAGGTTTTACGAAAAAAATTGAAGAACTTCATCCAAAAATCAAAGTTGAAGTGGAAACAGTTTCTCAATGGCTAAGAAAGATAAATCCACACATTGGGCAATATCACATTTTCCAGTTCAAAGCAAATGTGATATTTTGGTGAATAACTTATGTGAAAGCTTTAATACTTATATACTTGAGGCAAGGGACAAACCAATTATAAGTATGTTTGTGTGGATCAGAACAAGATTGATGTCTAGGTTGCAAATGAAAAGAGAGGGAATGGAAAAGTATGGAGGGTCAATTTGCCGTAACATCTTAAAGAAAATAAACAAGCAACAAATGGCTGCAACAAATGCCATATTTTTTGTTAAATGGCCTGTTCTTTTGTAAATGTGGATTTTACTAGTAATATGGTAAAACTTATCTGTAATATGGCACTCAATGCCCTATTCCTTTTATAGATATGAATTTCATTAAAAACTTGTAATATGGCTCTGAATACTGGATGAGGTTTGCAATCTGTTCTAATGGAATCCAGTTTTATGTTTTTGTCAATTTTGTTTAGTGTTTTTGTTCAGTTTGTTTCTACATTTCCAGCTTCTGTTTCTGGAATTTAAGCTTCAGGAATCGAACTTCAGCTTAATGTTTAGAGTTAGTGTTAAATTGTTAATTTTTTTTTAGTGTTAAGTGTTTGTGTCATAAGCCTTGTCCAGTGCAGTCGGAGCAAATAGCGAGGACAAGTGAGTTCCAAGAAGAGAATCTATCCCCTGTCAATATGTGACAGAGGTATCACCTATGCACTTGGAGATTCCTTCACGCTTTCTGAATCTGTGGCCACTGTTGTTGATCGAATAGGAAAAGGAGGTTCCTATATCGAGAAACTTAGCGTAATTCGATCTCAAGTATTAAGCATAGATGCCTAGTGCAGGATGGGAACCGACACCTAATTCCATGCCCTAGACTAAGGCTGAGAGACGGTAGAAGGAAAGACCGTACCCAGATGAACTCGGGAGCCTAAATGTCCACATGAAAATTCACCTAGTCTCTAGTGTTACAGATCGTTGCTAGGCGCTTTCATGATTAAAAGTTAATCAAGAATTATTAATTAAATTTAATTTAATTAATAATATAAATTATAGATAATAGAATGTATTTAGAAACATTCTTAATTATTAAGCAAGGAATATATATTGAGTATAATTATTTGGGAAATAATTATAATCATTGTCACACAAAAAATATTCCCCCTCCTCTCTTTCTCTAGCTCACGACTACCCCCCCTCTTATGCACTACGGTGTAATTTTCTTCTGTTGTTCTCTTCTAGCAAAGAGGACGTAGAGATCCTGACTTCGATTTGGTGTGGACGCATTAGAGGGCTGCTATGTTGGAGCCTCAAGTGAAGAACATTTCAAACTATCGTGAATAACGAAGATATCGTTTTTCACACCTTTTAATTTTTGGTTTCAATGTTTTTACATCAGCCCCATGTTGATTTTTATTTAAGTACATCGAGCGCCCGAAAACTCCAGGGCACACCCCTTGGATTCGTTTAATTTTATTTTTAATTTTTCGTTATTCCCCCATTTTATTTCACCGCTTCTGCTACCGCGTTCCCGGGCCGTCCCTCGCAATCCTATAGGGGATACCCCCTAAAATACAGGTTTACTCCTCCATACCGGGGACACTGTCCTGACACCTTTCTCACACTTTCGACGACACCCCTCATGTCCCTTACACCTCTCTTACTCTCTGTGCATTCTCTAAATCCTCTTTAAGCACTCTACAAGTAAATTATCACGTGCTCTTGTACTTCTTCATGCATATTATTCACCATATCCCAATTCTCAATCACATTTATTTACTTTTTGACTTTGTTCAATCTCAAATTCAATACTAACTTGGGCATCGGAGTGCTAATGGCTTTTTGTAGGTTCCTTTTTTCAGGATTTGCAATCACTTCGGCCCAAGCTTCAAAAAATAGTCCATATCTATTGGTCCCATGTGTTTTTTAACGCATCACTAAATGTACAACAGAAATTGGACAAATTGCATTTTTTTTTCTTTATGTTAGGTTCATCCAATTGATTACAAAATTTTTATTAATAATTCCATAAATTATAAAAATTCTCACTTTTAATTTTTTCATCAAATTTCGTTATCGTCAGATATTGTTAGTAGTTTGATAAAAACGGCACGTGCTAAGCACGTGGTTGTTATCCAAAATACTAATAAATCTGATGAAATAACTAAAAAGTGAGATTCTTTTGTAACTTATGGAACCATAAATGAGAATCCCATAACTTATGAACTAAAAGTATTTTGCACATGACTAAAAATAGTGAAAAATTTAACTGCCACGTACTTATACATACTTTTTTTTATTAAAATACTAATAAAATATGATGAAAGAATTAAAATAATTTTTTTTATAATTTATGTGACCATTAATAAAAAATATCCCATAACCAAATGGACGAAAAATGCTATTTCCTTACAGAAATATAAAAGCAAAGCATAGAGTTGCATATACTTGCATGAAATAAAGTTTAATGTTGTTTAAAGAAAGTGCTTAAACGAATGTTTGATGGCAAAAATAAAGCAAGGAGGACAAATAGAATAGAACGCAAAGGATTTTATAGTTATTCAGAAGGCTTTATAATTCTTTCACATCCATTCCTCAACAATTTCATTAGAAAAAAAATATTATTAACAGATATTTATATATAATTTTAAGATTTATTAAATTATAGATATTAGATCTGAGAGTATGACAAAATTATCAAAAAACTGCACTTTTCAGGTTCATATTCACAGTCAACACATATGTACCACCAACTATGGTCTTGAGAGGTTTTTTGAATCTTTGTTATATCACAAGGGTCTAATTAATACTTTATTTTTTATAGAATATTTTTGAAGATTTTCAATACCACAAGGAAGTCCTCGTATTTTTCCGGATTTAATTCTCCCAAAACTATACAAAAACTTGAGGATACAGCTCCATTGAAACCATATAAAAATCAACAGTAATCGCTCTGTGTTAGCCTTCACGAGACTTACCGCTCAAATTTCAAAATACTAAAGTGAACTGAAACAATTTATTGGGTTTGCACTAAAAATCAGAATCAGAACCAACCTACAGCTCAACTACAGTGTAACTTAGGAACTACATCCTGCTATATATGAGGTCTTTGGAAAGGCTCATGTACCTACCTTTGATGGATCCCATGATCCAGAGGTAGTAAGATAGTGACTTAAGGATATAAAAGGATTACTTTGAAGTAATGGTATGGTTGCTATGGAAGTTAGGCCGAGAGGGTGATATTCATAGTTGATGAAGCAACCCGTTGGTGGGAGGGTATGTCACCAGTGTTATTGGCAGGAGGACCAGATAAATAATATTTTAACTTGGCTTGATTTTAAATAATATTTTGAAAATCGAATCAATAATCCAACCAGATAAATTATCAAATTACTGTGTCACTAGTCCAATCGATTAAATTAAATTAAAAAAATTAATTAACCCAAACTACATTGTATACATAAATATATATATATATAATATTAATACATTATATATAAATTATTAAGCTAATATACGTCATCCATTCAAATAAGAAATTTCAAAAGAATGCAATGTAAATTCAATTCAATTAACAACAACAATACTTTCCTAATAAAATTTAACAAGAAATTCAATAATTTATAAAATGAATACAAGTAAAACAACCTTACATAACTTGTTATAATTTATTCCTCCACGTTTTATAACATAAATAAATTAAAATCTCAACTAATTAAAAAATTAATAAAAGCTTTGTTAAAAATTTAAAATATAAACTAATACAAAATAAAATTTAAAACAAAAAATAAGAATTAAAAAATAAGTAACGAATCAACCATACCATTGTCAATTGTTTGGCTTAGTGCATAGTGAATTCTTAGAAACTATCCATTCCATCCACCGGCTCGTTTAGGTTTGTCTCATATCTGCTGCCATAATTCATTATCTATCTTCTCTCTCTCTTTTTTTTTTTTTTTTAATTTGATTGACTCGGATTTCGGCTGATCTTTACCGGTCCACACCAGGTTTGACCATCCCGAAACATGCCTCTGACTTCCAAACCTAATACATGAATTCAATCCAATAATGAGATAAGTTCGTCTCCTAATTAATTAATAGATCCTAGGCATTAATTAATTAGCTCAAGTCTCTTTTAAATTAATTCAATCAATTTAAAAGGCTAAGTTCAAAAATCAATAATCTAATTAATTAAATTTTGAACTATCCATCTAATGAATTATTCATCATAAATGATCCAATCATTTATGCTCTACAAGAATAAATTTAATCTAATTAAATTAATTTTCCACTTTCAAAATTAATTTCATCACTTTTTGTGATTTGTGTGTGACTCTTAGGTTCGCCGTTAACTAGATTTGGGCGTCCGACCAACACAATTGATTAAATTGATCTAATGAATTATTTTCAATTAACCTATAACCAGAAGTAACCCCCTATCATGGGTTGCCGTCTAGCAATGGTCCATGGCACTAGAGATAAATGAATAGTGACATGAACATTCAGGCTCCAAGTTCCATACGGGTACAGTCCTACTGTCAATCTTCTCCTAACCTTAGTCTAGGGGATGAAATCGGGCGTCGATTCCTATCCTCGTCTAAACATCTTTGCTTCATACTCGAGATGTGTTTACTCTACTAATTGATGTAGAAAACCCCTTCCCACTCAACCAAATGCTACGGCTGTAAGCTTAAAGAGTCTAAACAATCTCTGAGTACATAAGAGATCTCGTTGTCACATACTAACAGGGGACAAATTCTTTTTTGTAATCGACCATCCTTGCTACATATTTTGATTACACTGGACAACCCTTATAATGATTATATCTAGCGATGCAGTCACCGCTCGCTAGATAAGTTATAGTCTTAGTATGTACGCTGGCATGATTCCTCAAGTCCAAGGACTAATCCCATACTATCTGAACAAAGGAGTTCCAGTTACACCGACCAAGCCTCTAAGACTTCCAAATGATGATTCCCACTAGTCAGTTCAGTCAGTCAACTACCTTGCCAACTAACTCACTAAAATTGCAAAGACAACCTACGTCTCCTCCCAACCAAACACGACACTACAATACTTAGTGCAAGTCTCTATAAGACTCTCAATGCCCTAACTCGAGGTCCTCAACTTGAAATGTTTCAAATCGACCCTCAAGAGCTAGTCCAGTAGCTTCCAACCTATGCACAACTCATATGTTTAACACCTCGATTTGAGGGCATTTGTTTTGATATTAAAACAACATTAAATGTAAGTAGTGAAAGAATCGGTATGGTCCGGGAACGCGGCGGAAGCGTGAAATAAAAAATATTTAAAACAGTTCAAAGGGGTGTTCCTTCCAAAACATCCAGGCGTTCGATGCTTGTCAAAAGCGTAATAACAAATATATAAGCATGCTAGACTTGTCGCTAAAGGATGAAACAAAAGCATAAAAATACAACATGTAACTTTACCTTTTGTTTCATAGATGAGCAGTGATATGCATAGAATCCCCTCTAATTTGTGCACACCACACTAAGTAATAAATATAGTTCTTTTTCTATTGTTAGATAGAACCAAGAACAGGAAGAAAAAAAACTCCAAACAAACACTATTGATTCGTACTTTGGATTGTTTTATGTTTTAACTTGAATAAAATTCAATATAGAACAAAAAGGAGAGTATTTTTGAGAGAGAAAATGGAGCAAAATTTTGTGACTTTTGTCATAGATTATTTTGGATATATGTGTAATTTTATATATTACATACAATTTAATTCGAAATTCAATAACTACCAAATATGTCTCCAAGACAATCTATACACACACATGCATATACTCCAACCATGATGAAATAATTACTCCATAATGCACATCATGATGAGGAGTTTTAACTCTTCTGATGTTGCTCGAACCTCCCTCAAATGGGCTTAGACTTCAAGTATGCACTAAGCTTGATATAATCAAATTGAATCAAGCCCAACCAAAGTCCATTAATTAATTAAATTAATTTTAGCTTAACAAAGTCCAAAGATTCATTTAATCTAATTAAATAAATTTAAATTCAAACACTAATTAATTGATCCAATCAATTAATTAAGTCAAACCTAATAAATTAGTCCAATTAATTTTAAGGTGTTAAGCCCCAAGAATTAGTTAATTCTTGAGCCATCCATCAAATGGATTATTAAATAAATGATCCAATCATTTATATATTCTCCTTGAATTAATTTAATCCAATTAAATTAATCATTTTTTCTAAAATTAATTCCACCAATTCCATAGTGATTTATGTGTGGCTCTTTAGGTTCACCCTCAGCTAGACTTAGGCATTGTGTCCAATATCAATAATTATTTAAATCTAATTTAATTATCCAATTAACTATTAATCGAAAACGCCCGTCACCATGGGTGGTCGTCTAGCAACGGTCCATGACACTAGAGACTAGGTGAATGTTGCCGTGAACTTTTAGGCTCACGAGTTCCATACAAGTACGATCCTTCAATCGACCATCTTTCGGCCTTAATTTAGGACATGAAATTGGGTGTCGGTTCCAATCCTGGACCAGGCAACTATGCTGAATACTTGAGATGTGTTTACTCTATTGATCGACAAAGGAAATAATGTTCTATTCGACCTATAGCTATGGCCATTAACTTAGAGAGTGTAAAACTATCTCAAAGCGCATAGGTGATATATCCATCATATACTGATAGGGGACGGATTCTATCTCGAAATCCACCGTCTAAAACTATATACTCTGACTATAGTGGACAACGCTTATAATGACCACATCGAAGACACAATCATCTCTCGTCAGATCCAAGATATGGTAATCATATGCACATGACTGCAGTGATTCCTCATGTCCAAGGACTAATCCTATACTATCAAAGTCAAAAATTCAAGTCATACCAACCAAGCCTCGAAGACTTCCGTATGACGATCTCCACGAGTCATCTCAGTTGATTTGACAACAAGTCAATCAACCCACCAAGATCGCATAGACTCCCCGCATCTGTCACTCATGAAACACAGTACTCACCAATCGAATGCGAATTTCAGTGCAAGTCTCCATAGGACTATCCATGCCCATTCTTGAAGCTTGATCGATATGACTCGAATCCCTGGCTTCGATAGTACGGGAGTAGTCCTCAAACTTGAAGAATCATTGCAGTGACGTACAAACAATGACTATATCTTGGATTTACGCGAGAGGTGACTATGTCACAGACAGGATCATCATAAGCCTTATCTAATACAATTAGAGTATGTAACGAGGATGGTAAGTTCCAAGAAGAGGACCCGTTCCCTATCAACATGTGACAGAGGTATCTCCTCTGTACTTGGAGATGTGTTCACGCTCTATGAATATGTGGCCAGAGTCGTTGATCGAATAGGAAAAACAGGTTCCTATGTCGAGAAACTTGATGTAACGCGATCTCAAGTATTAAGCATAGACGCCTAGTCAAGGATGGAAACCGACACCTAATTCACTCGAGAGACTAACAGTTCAAACGATAATTCACCTAGTATTTTGTGCCATGGATCGTTACTAGACAACCATCCATGGGGATGGGCTTTCTTGATTCTTAATCAAGAATTATTAATTTAATTAGATATAATTAATAATAGTATTAGACAGTAGTCCAAGTCTAACTGAAAAGTGAACTTGAAGAGTTACACACAAATCTTCGAAAAGGAACAAAGAATTAATTTGAAATTAACTCCACAAGTATTTGGTTTACTTACAGAGAGAGATCCATTGGATGAAGAAAGGCCCAAGAATAAAGTAATGGAATTAATTTATATTGAGTTTGTCCTTATAATTTAATAAGATGAATCTTATTAAATAATAAGGATAATTTGGGCTTATGTATTTAATTAGATTAAATACAAGTTAGGCTCAATTAAATGGATCTTTATTAAATTGAATTTAAATAAAAATTCATTGGGCTTGTATTTTTAAGTGTAAAAATCAACAAAGCCCAATTATTTTGAGCCCACGGAAAATTTCATGAAAGAAAATAAATGGCTAGCGAATTACAATTTTGAAAAATACAATTCTAGCCATTATTGGGGATCTATTTATTTGGAATAAAGAGATATACCTTATAGATAAAAAAATGTATTTAGAGACATTCTTAATTATAAAAAACAAGATATATATATATGAAACATAATTATTTGAAAAATAATTATGATCATCATTATGGAACAAAAAAATAAAAAAAAAAGAAAATCCCCTTTTCTACCAAAGCCCTTTGGTCGCCCCTTTCTATCTTTGTGCACTTGGTGCAATTTTCTTCTCTTCTAGCAAAGAGAACGTAGAGATCCCGAATCCAGTGAAGCATGGATGAATTAGAGGGCTGCTATGTTGGAGCCTCAAGTGAAGAGCATTTCAAGTGATCATGAAAAAACGAAGGTATCATTTTCCACCCTTTTATTTTTTTATTTTTGTGATTCAACATCAACCCCATGTTCGTTTTATTTTTAGTACATTGAATGCTCGGGAACTCCAAGGGTCCACCCCTTGGATTCATTTATTTTCTCAGTTTAATTTTTATTATTACGCGTTAATTTTTTTTGAATAGGTGATCAAAACCGCCAATTTATTCAAGCAATCTTCATTTAAGCAATATTGTCCCAATGAATATGGTAAGTATTTGTCTGTGGCGCATGTGTTTGTTGTGCTTACCAAATTACATTAAGTACTGATTTGAATCACAATAGATGCCCATAGACCAGTTAATAACCCATGTAGTTGGGTTGCGCATTGGATGGCGGCTATGAAATCAACTTTTGAGGGTTGGTCTAAAATGTTCCAAGTCGAGGATCTTGACACTGGGCATTGACTGTTCTACTGAGACTTGAACATAATATTGCATTCATTAGATGAATGTTGTATTTCATCGGCGACATATGTTGGACGTCTATGTAATTGCAGTGGGTTAGTTGACAAGGTGGTCAACTGACTGAACTGATTCGTGGGGATTATCATATGGAAGTCTTGGATGCTTAGTCGGTATGACTTGAAATTCCGGTTCTGATAGTACGAAAGCAGTCCTCAAACTTGAGGAATCTCGACAGTTACGTACATACGATGGTTGTATCTTGGATCTGCACAAGAGAGGATTGTGTGCAGACATGATCATCATAAGTCTTGTCCAGTGTAGTCGGAATATGTAGTTGTGGACGGTGAGTTTGAAGAAGAAGATCCATCCCTTATCAGTATGCGATAGAGGTATCTCCTATACACTTGGAGATGTGTTCACCTTTTATGAACCTATAGCCACAGTCATTGATCGAATAGGAAAAGGAGGTTCCTATGTTGAGAAACTTGGCGTAATGCGATCTCATTTATTAAGCATAGATGTCTAGTCCTGATTGGAAACTAACACCAAATTCCATTCCTTAGACGAAGCCAGGAGACAGTGGACAGAAGGACCGTGCCCGTATGGACTCAGGAGCCTAAATATTCACATGAAAATTCACCTAGTCTCTAGTGTCATAAACTGTTGCTATACGGTCTCCCCTGGTGAAGAGCTTTCTTGTTTAATTAAGGGTTAATCAAGAAATATTTATTAAGTTAGATTTACTTAATACTAGTGATGAAACTAGCCCAAGTCTAGTTGAAAGGTGAACCTAAAGAGTCACACACAAATCACTAAAACGAACAAGAAATTAATTTGGAATTAATTTCATGAGATATAAGTAATTGGATTACTCACACATGGGGTCCATTGTATGAATAGCCCAAATTTAAATTAATTGGATTAATTTAAATTCGGTTTGTCTTTATTTAATTAATGAATTGGTTTCCATTAATTAATAAGAAACAATTCGGGCTTGAGTATTTAATTGGATTAAATACCTTGTGGACTCAATTTAATGAATTTATTAAATTAGATTTAATTAAAATTTATTGGGCCTTGATTTTATTTTACATAAAAGAAGTTAATTAAAATTTTCATACTACATCGAACGCCCGAAATTTTCAAAGGTAAATTTCGAATTTAAATTTACGCTTTTACTTTTTATCTTCAAACCATGGTCTCGTATGATTAATTTTTATTGTTGCGTAATTTTTATACTACATCGAACACTCTGAAACTCCAAGGGTACGCCTCTTAGATACGTTTACTTTGCGCTTTAATTTTAATTGTTATATGTGTTTTCATTACCGCTTTAATTTTAATTGTTATATGTGTTCTCGTTACCGCTTTCGCTAGCCCATTCTCTTGCCGTGCAACGCGGTCCTTCAAGTGGTATTAGAGCCTGATTTGATGTAGAGGTTATCGATTTTATGTGAATGAGCATGTTGACGTGTTTTAACAATTTTGAAGTATGTTTTAATCGCTTATTTTATTCATATTAATGTGTTGAAATTAACATGTTTAATTTTCTGATTAATTGGATTATTTAAGCATTTGAGACAAATCAGATTTTTTTGTAATTACTAGATTTTCATTTTCAGTTTAATATGTGCAAAATAAAAAGAAAAACTACAGCAGCATTGCCGCTGCACAGTGTGCATGTGGCCAGGTGCGGGTGCAGCCGAGGGCCTGCGCCCAGCCCAGCCAATGCACGCACGTCGCGAGCAAACCGGCAGGGGCTTAGGGTGCATGCATGCCGTCTACGCACGCGCGGGGTGCACGTAGGCTGTGTGCTCGCGGCTGTAAGCTCTCTACGGTCAGCTGAGCCATTTTTTCGCGGTTTTTTCAGAAAATTGGATTTTCTGATTTATGCATGTTTTCTGAAAAGTATTAATTTTTGTTGACTGAATTTTGGATTAAATTTGATTTTTTTTAAAATTTAACTGCTTTATTAATATGGTTTATTTTTTTGTGCATTGGTTGTACATATTTTGATCATCCTTTTAATTGCAATTTTAAACTTGTGTTTGTTAGAATAGGTGACCTGAAAGTCAATTGAATTATCATGCTTGTAATCTATTATGAGATTAACTCGATTTTATGTAATATTATTCAGTGAATAAAATGAGTATTCGCTATGGTCATTTCATTTGTTGTGCTCATTACATTTATGTTTGCATTTCTTTCAAACATCACAACAAAGCCGACATACCACCTTAAACAACCTTGCAACAGTTGCATTGCTCATTGGATGTCAGTCATGAAATCAACTATTTAGAATGGGGTCTGAAATGTTCCAAGTCGAGGACCTCGAGAATGGTCATCGAAGTGTCCTATGGAGGCTTGCATTAAGAGTCGCATTCATTTGATCAGTGTCGTATTTCATCGGAGACAAACGTGAGATATTTATGCAATCTTAATGGGTCGATTGGCTAGATGTCAAATCGACTGAATTGACTCACCTGGATTGCAATATGAAAGCCTTGAGGCGTGGTCGGTATGACTTAAGTCTACGATTCCGGTAGTACGGGAGTAGTGCTCAGATTTGAGTAATCACGACAGTCACGTGCATGCTATAACTGTATCTTAGCTTTGTGTGAGAGATGAACGTGTCTCAGACATGGTCATCACAAGCCTTGTCTAGTGCATTCAAAATATATAACAGGGACGGTGAGTTCCAAGAAAAAGAATCGTCCCCTGTCAAAATGTCATAGAGGTATCTCTAATGCATTTCGAGATGCGTTAACGCTCCATAAAGATGTGGCCATAGTCATTAGTTGAATAGGAACAAGAGGTTCCTAGGTCGAGCAATTTAGCACAACGCGATCTCAAGTATTAAGCATAAGTGTCTAGTCTAGAATTGGAACCGACACCGAATTTCATGCCCTAGACTAAAGCCGAGTGACGGTAGACGGAAGGATCGTATCCGTTGTATTTTCGCCTAGTTGGATAGATAAGCCCAAGGATAAATTAATTAAATTAATTTATATTGGACTTGTCTTTATTATTTAATAAGTTGGACTTATTAATTAATAAAGGCTTATTGGGTTCATATATTTAATCCAATTAAATATATGATGGGTTTAATTAATCGGGCTTTAAATAAATTGGACTTAATTAGATTAACTGGGCCATGTATTTTAGCTTATTAAAATTGGCCCAATCCTATTAATTAAGTTGTTGAAAATGATTGGAAAAAAAAATTATTGACTAACAAATTCACTTTTGAAAAATGCCATGTTAGTAATCCTTTAGTTGGAATAGAGGATTTTAATACCTTATTGATGGTTAAACCTAGACATATTTGATGCATCCATACAAGGTATATATATATATATTAGTTATTTTGAATAACTAATGAATACATAACAAAGCAAGAAAATAATTTTCTCTCCCCTAATCACTCCACTCCGCCGAACCCCCTCTTGTGCATAATTTGTGTGTTTTTCTCCTTAATTCTTTTGTAGCAAATTGAATTGAGAAATCGCAAGTTCCGGTGTCGTGTGGACGCACTTTAGAGGGTTTCTACGTTGAAGCCTTGCAAGAACGAATCAAATGAAGGAGGATCAAATAAATCAAATTCAAGGGGACACCTCTTGGAACTATGGTTTTAGTTACCTGAAAGGTACGAATTTCTGAGTCTAACCAAATTAAGAGAAAGGGTTCGATCCGAATATATGGTTTGGAGCCATTATATTCACTATGGAGTTGAAACTAGGTTTGAATGTGCTGTATCCGGATTTTCTTATTTTGACAAGTTCATGAGGTACATGACTCAGTCAAGAACAAGATTTTAGATCAGTGAGAGCTCAATTGTGTTCCTAGTGTTTTATATGGTTAAAACCATATTTGATCATTTGAAATGATGGAAAGATGTTGTGGAACACTAAAACATGAAATTTATTTATAAAATTCTCCATATAGGAATTGAATTCCTATCTAAGGATAAGCTATCCAAGATTAAGTCGTGGTAGACTAATGAGGAGCTTAGATGTTTGCCATCCCCTATGTCTTTATTTAAGTAGCAAGAGAATGTTTCTTGGTTCACTGAGCCCGATGTTGCTTAAGCTTTTTAAGCATAACGGATATGGAGTGTGCACCAACGAGGCAACAGACTGCTGTTGAAGGGCTATCTTTAATACCTGAATAAGGATTAAAGAAGAGCTTTTGACACACATTCACGGAGAGTTGATTCTGGAAGGCTATAGCGATAATAGTTTCCAGCATCATATGAATAGTGTTTAATCTCAAAATGAGAGTACATTCAAGCTTTATGATAATGTGGTAAAATTGGAAAGGTTCCAAGTGGAATACTACAAGAAACTTCATCTTGAAAAAATGAATGTATGACAACTTTAAAAGGTTATATTTGAAAACGATTAGGATTGAAAAACAACACCCAATTGTTAGGTGTGCTACCTAGCATAGCCGCGCCAGTAGTCACTTTGGAGGATGACAACTTGGTTATGGCATAAGGTAAAAGGCTAGAGACCTCATCACAGATCCAAGGAAAAATCTTAGACACCATCATTTGCTTGGAGCGATGATAGGAAGATGTAATGTACAGTTAGACTGCAGGACATCGGCAAAAACTATAGTAAACCCATAAGAGCTAGCCGGTATCGTTGATTGCTCATGATCAGAATAATTTGAAAACATAAGTAATTGGCTTTATGGTGACCAAAAGCCAATCAGATTTGCCGATTTTGAGAACCATTCAACCAAGCTTTATTTAAAATATTGTCCCAAAGAATATGCTAAGTATTCGTCTTTGGTACATTTGTCTGTTGTGCTTGCCAAATTAGGTTAAGCACTGCTTTGACATCACAACAGATGTCTACAGACCATTTAATAACCCATGTAGTTTGGTTGCCCATTAGATGGCAGCTATAAAACCAGCTTCTATGGGTTGGTCTGTCACGTTCCAAGTGGAGACCTTGAGATTAGGCATCGAGAGCCTATTGAGACTTACACTTGGTATTGCATTCATTGGATGAGTGTCGCGTTTCATCGGCGACAGACGTTGGACGTATATGCAGTTTCAGTAGGTTAGTTGGCAAGGTGGTCAACTGACTGAACTGATTCTCAGGGGTCATCATATGGAAGCCTTGGAAGCTTGATCGGTATGATTTCTGGAATCACAACAGTCATGTGTATAAGATGATTGTATCTTGGATCTATCCACACGCCGTGGATTGTCGGTCGACCGTGCACAAGTCGTGGACTGTCGGTCGGTCGTGCACTACTACAGTACCAATTTTTTTTTTATTTCTACACAATAAACTGAAAGCAAAAAATAAGCCTTTTTCTAGAAAATCCAATTTTCTTAAAATACTTAAACCTTCCCAAAATTAAAAAAATTAAACAAGTTAATCTTCTCATATAATTATCCAAGATTAAGTAAAATAAACTACATGCTTCAAAAGCAATAAAAATCACGTTATGATACTTATTCACATAATCATAGCCCCACATCGAACCGGGCTCTGATACCACTTGAAAGGTGCTGGGAGTGGATCGGCCCAAGAACGCAAAAGCGAAAGGGGTGATTAAATACATAAATTAAAAGTCGAATACAATAAGACGATGGTTCCAAGGGGTGTACCCTTGGAATTCCCAAGCGTTCGATATAGTTAATTAAATAAACAATAAAAACTAAACCATGGCTTATGGTGAAATTAAAACCGAGGAGCGCAAGAAATGTAAATCAAAGATTAACTCTTGTTTGATTTCTTTCGAACCTCATTTTGTTGATTTGTTCATGCTAGACTCCAATGTAGAAAATTCCTCTAAAGACACGTCCACACCACACCGAAAAATAGGAATTCCTTAATTCCCTTTGTTAGAGGTAGAAAACACTCCAAGTGTGTTTGGAGAAAGAGGGGGTGGCTGATTGGAGTTGTTCTAAGGTAGGAGGATTTTTTTTGTGTTGTGTAATAATTAATTATCTAAATAACTAATTAGAATATGTATATATACCTTGTATGGATGTACTAGAATGTGTCTAGGTTCATTCCATTATCCATAAGGCAATATATTCCTTATTAAAAATAAAGAATGACCAAGATAGCACTTTTCAAAAGACAGAATTGCTAGTCAATTATTTTCTTCCCTAGAATTATCCAATGTCCATAATTTAGGGGGTGTTTGGCCGATTTTATTAGGATAAAATACAAGTCCCACCTAATTTTAATGAAATCCAATTTAATTAAAAATCAACGTAATTAAGCCCATCATATGCATTTAATCTAATTAAATACATGACCCTAATAAGTCTTTATTAATTAATAAGTCCAACTTATTTAATAATAAGGGCAAGCCCAATATAAATCAATCCTATTAATTTATCGTTGAGCTCCCTCTCACCCAATGTATCTCCCTCATTTATAAGTAATCCAATTGTTTATGGAATTAAATTTCAATTAATTCCTTGTCCCTTCTCGGTGATTTGTGTGTGACTCTTTACGTTTACCTCTCAGCTAGACTTTGGCAAGTGTCAAATACTATTATTAATTAAATATAATTTAATTAATAATTCTCGATCAATCCTTGATCAAGAGAGCTCGTCACCATAGCTTCCATATGACGATCCCTGCGAGTCAGTTCAATCGATTCGACACCTAGCCAATCGACCGACTAAGATTGCATAGACGTCCGATATCTGTTACCGATGAAACGCGCACTCATCAAATGAATTCGACTCTTAATTCAAGTCTCCATAGGACACTCGATGCCCATTCTCAAGGCCGTCGACTTGGAACATTTCAGACCCAACTCTTGACAGTTTATTATGACCGCTAGCCAATGCGTAGATCAATTGTTGCATGGTTGTGAAAGTGGTCTATGGGCTTTGTTGTGATGTTTAAAAGAAATGCAAATCCATATAATAAGAACAACATAGGAAATGCCAATAGCGAATACTCATTTTATTCACTAAATAATATTACATGGAATCAAGTTATTGTCAGAATGCATTACAAGTATGCCAATCTCTTCCAGGTCACTTATTCTAACAATGTGATATTTGCATATTAACGTGTTTTAACTGCTTTTCAAGCATGTTTTTATCACTTTTCATTTTGTGATTGTCTGATGAAAATAGCTCGTTTGATTTTTTATGGTAAAATTAGATTTTTTCTAAAATTGAAATTGTATAGTTAATTGGATATATTATGTGCATTGGATGCACATATTTTTTAGATCGTCCTTTCGATAGCAAATTTTTGAGCTTGTGTTTTCTTTGTATAATTAATTTTTTTGATACTGGATATTATGGACTATAATATTACATAGGATGTATATTATGTGATGTATGGATGGATGATCATAGAGCCCATGATCTCTAGAATGTTTATGTTTATGGTTGCGCTCATACGCCTTTGTAATTTTTTCTTCTCTCTCCCTCTTGTTTTTCGCCTTGGAATAATAAGGCTTACTATCTCCATCATTATGTACTCCCCCGAAATTTGATCAGGATTTCTTTTTAGTTGTAATAAGGGTAGTGTAGGATTTTCTGGTGAGATTTTTATTTTTGTAATAAAGGAAATCTATGGAGAAGAAGGTCCACTGAGAATGAGGCCCATAGAGGAGTTACAAGGCCCATCTATATGTTGATGGGTAAATTACTTTTGTAATAGCATAGGGCCATCTTAACTGACTATAGACTCACTGTGGGCTTAGTGGGTCGAATAGGTTGGATAGTGATCATCCCATAAGGGTATGTTAGGCTATTTTGCATGCAACGTGTTTAATGGTTTTATTTAATGCATTTAAATATTTGATATTTGTGTATGCAAATGTTAATGTGATGAGATGTCGGTCAACACTCTAATTTAACTCTCACTTGGTTGGACTAAGTTAAAGTGTTAGGCACAAAATGGACTAGGATTAAAATGGTTTGATCTATACAAGGTTTCCATCCACAGTAATGTGGTGGGGAAGCTGTTACTACCCAAGTGTGGTCTCAAGAGTTGTTGCACATTTGGAATATAGGTAAGTTGCCCCATTATTATACACTCACTATTTTCTTGTTGCACGAGTAGTGTGGGCCGACAATTGAGTTGTGATTTGCTTGATGGGTTGAGCCCAACATGAAGTAAATATTAAGCCCATAATAGATTTGGATCTAAATGGTATATCAATTTATCCAGGCATTCCATCCATAACAATATCATGAGGAAGCTACCGCTATCCAAATGTGGTTTCACGAGTTGCGGCACATTTGGAATAGAAGGCGAGCTGCATTATTGTTATGAACAAAGGAACACATTCATTATTTTCTTATCTCAGGAGTCGTGGGGGGCAACATTTGAGGTTTGATTTGGTTGATGCGTCATGCTTAACACCGACTAACATGATTCGTTTGGAGTTCTCGGGATCATGTTAAGAGGTTAGGCAAAATATTTCGAGAATTTTATGGAATGAGAATGGTATTAGTTGCCTCCCACAAAGCCTTTTCCATGTGAATCATAAATTGTTCTTGTGGATCCCAAGCCCACTAGAAAAGGATTTCTCGAAACCTCACAATAATCTACTTATTTTTTTGCTTTGCGTTAGAATTCTTGCCTTAAGATCCGCTTTCCAATTTTATTTATTTTAGAGATTTATTTCATTAACGGAACACAATCAATAATTTGCTGCAAAGTCAGAGGATTGTCCTCGATTTTTGAACCTGACTTATGTCATGGATAAACCAATTCCATTGAACCTACGAAAGGGGTCCTAACTTAAAGAACGTTTGACATTGAGGATTAAGGCATGAGGATAATAGCAAGGTCTGCAACGTGATACCTCCTTCTATCATCCATGAGCTGTATGACAGTCTGGACATCGTTAGCATAATAATCTCTACATAAAACATATTTATGCGGCGCCAAACCGGCATATTGGATATGCCACGACGAAGCATTTTTCGAAGTGAAGATGACTGAGGGTCATCTGTATATAAACATGGGATTAAGATGTTATTCCTTGTGGAGAAGCTCGATAACCTCAATGTTGATCATGAATAGAAATATACATTGACGTAATCCTTTTAGTCTCTTCATCCCTCCTTCAACCTACTTATCATGAACACTAAATGGGCTTGAGAAGATCGTTCATGAGTTGATAAAAATAGTTCATTAGTACAAGGCAACGATTGAAGAATCTGCGTCATAGGTATTGGATTTGGAGGTTCGACCTCGAAAAGTGAAAGGCAAGGGTGCTGGACACCGAATGAGAAAGAAGGATGAAGCAAAGTCATTCACTGCAAACGCTTTAAGCGCTCTTGTCTCCTTGATGAACGAGGGTAAAAGGAAAATGGAAAAATTGTTCGGCAGTCACAATTTACACATGACGTTTGTATAAATTGTCAAAGGGGATTGGAAGAGGCAGTGTCGTAAACTCCTCTCTACCCAAGCTATGACATTTATTGAGAAAACATGATTACTATTTATATTTTCAAGTATTAGACACTTGCTCTAGAAGCGGATATCGAGTGTGCACTAACGGGCAACAGACAACTATTGAAGGAGTATCTTTCATGCCTGGATAAGGATTCATGAAGAGCTCTTGGAGAACATTAATGAAGAATTGATTCTGCATGGCTATAAAGATAGTAGCTTCCAAGGTCATATGAATAATATTTAATCTCAGAATGAAAGTACATTCGAGATTTATGATAATGTGGTAATATTAAAAAATTTTCAAGTGGAATACCATACGAAACCTTATCATCAGAAATTTAATATATGGCAAATTTAAAGTTATATTGAAAGACAGTTAGGAGCCAAGAATAACACCTAATTATTTGGTGTGCGACCTATTATAGCCGTGCTAGTAGTCACCTTGGAGGATGACAACAGGGCTACAGCACAAGGTAAAAGGCGCGAGATCTCATCACAGGTTCAAGAAAAAAGCTTAGACACCATCATCTGCTTGGAGTGATGATAGGACGATGTAAAGTGCGGTCGGACTTTAGGACATCGATAGAAACGAAAGTAGACCCATAAGACCTAGCTGGTATTGAAGATTACTCATAATCATTTTAATCTGAAAAACATGAGTATTTGGCCTTAAGGTCAAGTGGGTGATTGTCTGAATAGGTGACCAAAAGTCAATTATATTGGCGATTTTGAGACTTATTCAAGCAATCTTTATTTAATCGATGTTGTTCCGACGAATACGGTAAGTGTTCGTCTTCGGCACACGTATCTGTTGTGCTTACCAAATTACGTCAAACGCTGCTTGGACGTCACAACAGATGCCCATAGACCACTTTAACACCCATGCAATAAATGGATTGCACATTGGATGGCGGTTATGAAACCAACTGCCTAGGGTTGAGTCTGAAATGTTCCAAGTCGAGGACCTCGAGATTGGGCATCGAGAGTCCGACTGAGACTTACATTAAGAGTCACATTCATTTGATGAGTGTTGTGTTTCATCGGCAAAAGACATGGAAAGTCATGCGATCTTAGTGGATCGATTGGCTAGGTGTTGAATTGATGAACTGACTTGCGGGGATCGTCATATGAAAGCCTTGTAGGCTTGGTCAGTATGACTTGAATCCCGGCTTTGATAGGACGGGAATAGTCCTCAAACTTGAGGAATTACGATAGTCACGAGCATGCAGTAACTGTATCTTAGATTTGTGCGAGAGATGATTATATCTTAGACATGGTCATCATAAGCCTTATCTAATGCAGTCAAACTATGTAGTGAGGATGGTGAGTTCCAAGAAGAGGATCCGTCCCCTGTCAGAACGTGACAGTGGTATCTCCTATGGACTTTGGAGATGCGTTTTTGCTCTAAACGCTGTGGCCACAATCGTTGATCAAAAAGAAAAAAGAGGTTCCTATGTTGAGCAACTTGGCGTAACGTAATCTCAAGTATTAAGTAGAGACCCCTAGTTCAGGATGGGAACCATCTATGCTTAATACTTGAGATCATGTTATGCCAAATTGCTCGACCTAGGAACATCTTTTTCCTATTTGCTAAATGACTTTAGCTACAGGTTTATAGAATGTCAACGAATTTTCAAGTGCATAGGAGATACCTGTATCATGTTTTGACAGGGACGGATCGTCTCCTTGGAATCACCGTCCTTGCTGCATACTTTGAATGCACTAGATAAAGCTTATGATGACCATATCTGAGACACAATCACCTCTCACACAAATATAACATACAGTCATCGCATGTACGTGACAGTCGTGATTCCTCAAGTCCGACGATTACTCCGTACTAGCGGAGCCGGGAACTTAAGTCATACCAACCAAGCCTCCAAGACTTCTATATGACGATCCCCGTGAGTCAGTTCAGTCTATTCCACAACTAGCCAATCGACCTATTAAGATCGCATAGAATCCCACATCTGTTGCCGTTGAAACGCGACACTCATTAAATGAATGCGACTCTTAATGCAAGTCTCCATAGGGAAGTTCGATGCCCATTCTCGAGGTCCTCTTCATGAAACATTTCAGACCAACAGTTGGTTTCATGATCGCCATCCAATGTGCAGTCCACTGTTGCACGATTGCTCAAGGTGGTCAGTAAGCTTTGTTGTGATGTTTGAAAGAAATGCAAACATAAATGTAATGAGTACAACAAATGAAATATCAATAGTGAATACTCATTTCATTCACTGAATAATATTATATAAAATCGAGTTATTGTCATAACAGATTACAAGCATGCCAATTCAATTAGCTTTCAAGTCACCTATTCTAATAATATACACACTGGGTATGTGTTTTTCTCTCTAATTTTCTTCTAGTAAAGAGAATTGGCAGATCGCACTTCCGGTGTGGTGTGGATGCAACTTTAGAGGGCTTCTATGTTGAAGACTTGTATAAATGTGTCAAACAAAGGAGATTCTACGTAAACATAAATCGAAAGATAATTCTTGATTTATATTTTATGTACTGCTCATTTTTTATTCAACCATTTGCCCCATTAAATTACTGTCGTTTATTATTTAACTACATCGAACACTCAGAAACGTCAAGAGTACACCCCTTGAAACCATGATTTTATTATGTTTTCATTTTAATTTATTTAATTTATATTACCGCTTACACTTGCACGTTCTCGAACCGATTCAATCGCATTTCACGGTCCTTTCATATATATATATCAAAACATGAAATCGGATGATACTGGTTTAGTGGGGGCGCGTGTGCCTTGCCATTTCCAAGGCAAGATGTGCACCCCTACTTTAAATTATATAACACATCCTGATTTCACTTCCTCGACGGACTCGCGGCAAGTATGGATTTATATTGTTAATTATTAATTAATAATTATAACTATATAATTTGATTAGTATATTATTAAATATAATTTATACTATCCAATTTAATATTTAATAAAAAAATTTACGCCTTTGAATAATTATAAATTAGTGATCGCGCTAAATGTCTCAATTAAATTAGGAATGCTATAATTAATAAATTAGTAACTTTCATTGATTTGTTCAATTGAACCAGATTGGTTAATCGAATATTTAATTATATCAGTAAATATTTAATTAGTTTCTGTAACAGTGAAGTATTGGTAAAAATAAATAAAAAAAATAATATTTGAGTAATATTAGAAAGTGGTTTTTGAAAATATTACATTTATTAAAAAAAAAAGAAATATGGGATTTTTAAATAACTTAATCTACGATTATTAAGAACGACAGCCATAAGAAGATGAGGGGTTTAAAGAATTAAGTTCTTATGAATTGATTGATAAAAAATATATATATTTTTAAGAAGTCTAAACTGTCTAATTTCTTCAGAAGAAACGGAACAAGGATTTTCTATTTCGATAGAAACAAAATATTAAAAGATTATTGAAAATTGTACGTATAATATTTAATATTCAATTTAAAAATTACGATATTCTCGATATATTAATTATATATATTATAACTCCATTATAAGATCCGGGGATAAAGGGAGTGACGGGACAATTTTTTATTTGATAATTAAAGCGTAGTAAGGTCGAGGTAAGTAAATAACTAGTATTATCAATATATGTTTCATTTCATTGTGGTATTACTTTTATATAAATTTATGATTCATGCTGAAGCTAATTTATCTGACAATTTACTAATCGTGGACCATTTAATTTGAATGATGATACTATGTAAGCGAAATGAGAAAATACATTGAAATATTATATTTGTTGAATAACGTATTATTGGTGCTTATAAATGAAAATATACTGATATATAATTTTACGGTACTAGGTGTTTGCTAGAACGATGATAGTGAAAATGAGGGAGTGATGAAAATTGAATATAATTGTCATGTGAATACTTCTTCACGTTGTTGAATAGCCTTTATGGGAAAAAGAAAAGAAAAGAGCTATAATGCGATATGAAAGGAGCTATGATGCGATATAATAAGAGCTATGATGTAACATTTCAGACCGACCCTTAGAAGTGTGTTTCATAACTATCAAACCTATGCGCAACTCAACTCCATGGATTTACTTTGAATCTGTGGGCATTTTGTTGTGTTGTTCAAACACCATTCAGCAAAAGTGGTAAGCACAACAAAACACAATGCCACAATGATAACTCTTACCATATTCATTATTTCAATATTATTTTGATAAAGATTGTTGAATAGAAAACAACTAATTCAAATTGCTTTGTGGTCACCCGTTCCAACAATCACCTCTACAGTGACATTCCACACGAGACTTTTGAAAAGCACCGCGAAGTACGAGTGGATCGGCTCAAGAACGCGCAAGCGGAAGCTGTTAAAATAAAGTGCGTAAATTATAAAAAAAACCGCAATAAAACCTTAGTTCCAAGGGTTCTACCTTTGGAGTTCCTAAGAGATCGATGTAGTTAATTAAATAAACGATAATTAAATTAATGGGGCTATTGGTTGGATGTAAAACGAGAGGTGCATAAATCATAAATAAAAAATTACCTTTGATTTGATTATTTCGAACTCCTTCGTTTGATAAGTTCACGCAAGGCTTCAATGTAGAAATCCTCTAAAGTTCCGTCCACACCACACCCGAACTTGGAATTCCTCAATTCAATTTGCTAGAAAAGAATTGAGAAGAAAAACACACCAAGTGTGCACTATTATTAATTAAATCTAATTTATTTAATAATTCATGCTCAACCATTGATCAAGAAAGCCGGTCACCATAGATGGCTTTTAGCAATGGTCCACGACACTAGAGACTAAAATCCATGTGAACTTTTAGGCTCCCAAATCCATACGGGTATGGTTCTTCCGTCTACTGTTTCCCGAACTTAATCTAGGACTTTGAATTGGGTGTCGGTTCACATTCCAGACTAGGTATTTATAATACTTGAAATTGTACAAATTGCTCGACTTAGGAACTTCTTTTTCCTATTCGACCAATAACTGAGGCTACAGGTTTATAGAGCGTTAACACATCTCGAAGTGCGTAAGAGATACCTCTATCATGTTTTGGCATGGGACGGATCCTCTTGGAGCTCATTGTCTTCGCTATATACTTTGAATGCACTAGACAAGGCTTAAGATCACCTCTCTCACAAATCTAAGATACAATCATCGCAAGCACGTAACTGCCGTGATTCGTCATATCTGAGCACTGCTCCCGTACTATCGGAGTTGGGGACTTAAGTCCTGCCTACCACGCCTCCAAGACTTCCATGTGATGATCTACGTGAGTCAATTCAGTCGATTTGACTCCTAGCCAGTCCACCTATTAATCATATAGAGGTCTCACTCTGTTGCCGATGAAACATGACACTCATCAAATGAATGCGACTCTTAATGCAAGTCTCCTTAGAAAACTTCAATGCCTATTCTCAAGGTCCTCCACTTGGAACATTTCAGAACCAACTCTAAACAGTTTGTTTCATGACCGGCATCCAATGCACAGTCCAACTGTTGCACGGTTATTCAAGGTGGTTTCTAGGCTTTGTTGTGATGTTTGAAAGAAATGCAAACATAAATATAATGAGCTCAACAAATGAAATACAATAGTGAATAATTATTTTATTCACTAAATAATATTACATAAAATCGAGTTATTATCAGAATAGATTACAAGCATGATAATCCATTTGGCTTTCAGGTCATCTATTCTAACAGCTTCAATGCAGAAGCCCTTTAAACTCATCCACACCACACCAGAATTATGAGATTTGCTCTTGTGTTAGAAGGAACAAATTCGTGGAAGATGTACTAAAAACCATACTATTGACTACTGTGTTTTCAATCACTTTTGTTTTTGACTTGGTTTTGAATCAAGAAGAAGTTAGGATTGGAGAGAGCAATAGCCGGCTAGGGTTGTGAAGATGATGGCCAAATTCTATTTGTGATAGAAGAGAGAACATTGGCCATGAAAAATAAGAGAAGTTGGAGTGAGGTGTTAGAGATGTGGAAGGAAGACCTAGTCTTCTAACCCTAAGGTAACTTCAGTATCTCCACTCAATTACCAAAAGCTCACTAACTGTTACCTTTGTGGTATAAAATCAACCCCTCTCTATAAAGAAACTTCATCATTTGACCTAGGAAAGGTCCACGTGGGCTAGGGCTCAATGCATTCTCACCGAGCTCGATTAACTTGTAAAATAAATTAAATTGGGATAATTACTTAATTTGTTAGAATTATTATTT
Organism: Sesamum indicum; assembly: GCF_000512975.1. Taxonomy (NCBI): domain Eukaryota; kingdom Viridiplantae; phylum Streptophyta; class Magnoliopsida; order Lamiales; family Pedaliaceae; genus Sesamum; species Sesamum indicum. The sequence goes on from NC_026150.1 coordinate 14,651,576, forward strand.
TATATAATTAAATAAAATACCCAACATAAAAAGTTCAAGTCGATATCTACTTAGAATAAATGACTAGAAAGCCAATTGGATTGGCATGCTTGTAAACTATTTTGAAAATAACTTAATTTTGTGTAATATTATTCTGTGAATAAAATGAGTATTCGCTATTGCCATCTCATTTGTTGTGCTCATTACATTTATGTTTGCATTTATGTCAAACATCACAAAAAGCCCACAGACCACCTTGAACAACTGTGCAACAGTTGGACTGCGCATTGGATAGCGGTCATGTCAAACCAACTGTTGAGGGTTACGTTTGAAATGTTCCAAGTCGAGGACCACGAGAATGGGCAGCGAAGTGTCCTAGAAAGACTTGCATTAAGAGTGGCATTCATTTGATGAGTGTCGTGCTTCATCGGCGACAGATGTGGGACGTCTGTGCAATCTTAATGGGTCGATTGACTAGGTGTGGAATCAACTGAACTGACTCGCTGGGATCGTTATATGGAAGCCTTGGAGGCTTAGATGGTATGACTTGAGTCCCCGACTTCGATAGTATGGGTGTAGTCTTCAGACTTGAGGAATCACGGAAGTCACGTGCGAGAGGTCAGACACGATCATCATAAGCTTTGTCTAGTGAATTCAAAGTATGTAGCAAGGATGGTGAGTTTCAAGAGGAGGATCTGTCCCTTGTCAAAACGTGAAAGAGGTATCTCCTATGCACTTGGAGATGTGTCTACGCTCTATAAAGTTGTGGCCACAGTTATTCGTCAAATAGGAAGAGGAGATTCCTATATCGAGCAATTTGGCGTAACATGATCTCAAGTATTAAACATAGACACCTAGTCCAGGATGGAAACCGACGATCAATTCCATGCCCTAGACTAAGGCCAGGAGACGGTAGATGGAAGTGAAAGAATCGGTATAGCCTGAGAATGCGATGGAAGAGTGAAATAAAAAATTTAAAATCGATCGTTGGTGTTTGTCAAAAGCATAATAATAATCATATAAACATGATGGACATGTGGCTAGAGGATGAGGCAAAAAGTATAGAAGTATAATATGAAACTTTACCTTTTGTTTCTTTAGAAAACTGCAACGTGCGTTGTTCCCTTTATGTTCTCCCGTTCTGTTCTTTGAGAATTCAAACTAGAATTCCTCTAAGTTGTCTACACCAAAAAATTTAAAAAGGTAAAGTTCTTTTTCTATTGCTAAATAGAACAAAGAACAAGAAGAAAAACAACTTCAAACACAACACTATTGTTTAGTGCTTTTGGATTGTTTTGTGCTCTAATTTGAATCCAATAATACATAACAAAAAGGAGAATATTTTTTAGAGAAAATGGAGAGAAAATTTGTGGCTTTTGTGGTGGTTACATTGGATATGTGTATAGTTTTGTATATCACATACGATTGAATTCAAAATTCAATAAATACTAAGTTTGCCTCCAAGGCAACCTATATAACCATATTCATATACCCTCCCACCATGATGAAATAACTCCTCCATCATGTTCTTCATGGCGATGAGTTTCAACTCCTTCTTAACTTGCTCCAATCGCCCTCAAATGGACTTGGACTTCAAATATGCACCGGCTCAATTTAATCAAATTAAATCAAGCCTGACCAAGCCCATTGATTCATTTAATTCAATTAAATAAATCTAAGCCCAAATACTAATTAATTGACCCAATCAATTAATTAAGCTAAACCTATTAAAGTAATCCAATTAATTTAAAGGTGTTAAGCCAAATAATTAATTAATCTAATTAATTAATTCTTGAATCATCCATCAAATGGATTGCTAAATAATTGATCCAATCATTTATATATATATTCTTCTTGAATTAATTTAATCCAATTAAATTAATTCATTTCTTCTTGAATTAATTCTAAATTAATTCCACCAATTTCATAGTGATTTGTGTGTGACTCTTTAGGCTCACCCTCGGCTAGACTTGGGTTTGTGTCCAAAAGAATGATTAATTAAATTTAATATAATTAATTTATTTTCAATTAACCATTAATAAAAAATTTCATCACCATGGGTGGCCGTCTAGCAGCAGTCCATGGCACTAGATACTAGGTGAATGTTGGCATGAATATTTATGCTCTCGAGTACCATAAGGGTACGGTCCTTCCATATTCCGTCTCCCGATCTAAGTCTACGGCTTGAAATTGGGCGAGGTTTCTATCCTGGACTAGATATTATGCTCGATGACTCAAGATGCAATTGCTTTATCGATTGACGCAGGGAACCATTCCCTACTCAACCAATCGCTGTGGCCACAGACTTTAAGAGCACGAACCATCTCAGCGCGCATAGAAGACGCGACTGTCACATACTGACAGGTGACAGATTCTATATTGGAACCCATCGTCCTCACTACATATTCGGATTGCATTGAACAAGACTTGTAATTACCACATCCAAGATATGGTCGTCTTTCGTCAAATTCAAGATACAACCATCACATGCATGCAACTGCCATGGTTCCTCAAGTCCAAGGACTAATTCCGTACTATCGGAGCCAGGAAGATCTATTCATACCGACCAAGCCTCCAAGGCTTCCATATGACGACTTCCCACAAGTCAATTCAGTCGGCTTGACAACCTTGTCAACCACCCACTAACATTGCATAGACGTCCAACGTCTATCGCCGATGAAACACGGCACTCATCCAATGCATTTTAGTGCAAGTCTCAAAAGAATTCTTGATACCCAGTCTCGAGGTCCTCGACTTAGAATATTTCAAACCTAACATTCAGAAGTTGGTTTCATGGCCACCATCCAATGCACAACCCAACTACATAGGTTGTACAATTTGATTTGTAGGCTTTGTTGTGATGTTAAGCCTATAAAAATAATCAGTGAGCACAACAAACATAATTGTCATATAATGAATACTCACTTTATTCATAAACAATGTTACAATTACACCGAAATTGTTAGAACAGATTACATAAAGGCCTATTCAATTGGCTTGTTGGTCACCTATTCACTTAGTCCACAAAAAATTTCAGAAATTTTTTAAAAATAAGGAATTACAATTCGTAGACCACAATAGGGCATTCTGATGAATTCTCCTTAAAAAATTAACAAAAATTTAACAGAAACTAATAACGGATTGAGTTGTTTGTTAAATGATCGTTGAAATCAAGAGAATATTAGTAATTTTTCAAACAATAAGAGAGTATCTATAATCATGTCAAACTTGAGGGGAGCTTGTTGTAATCTCCCCTTATTTTAAAAACATATAAAAGTGCAAGTAATTTGCTAGCTACTCTATATGTTATCAAATGAAGTAAAGATATGATTTATTTAAATTTCATTAAAGTAAACATAGGATTTGTTTAAATTTCAGGACCTACAATTCAATAAAGTAAACTATATATAATTAATTCATAATTTGGTTTTTTCTTTAACCACATATTAAGAACAATTTATCTTATCACCTTATTAACTTATACATCAAAATAAACGCCACGTAATAAGTTATACTGGATCCGGACTAGCATTACTTAAAATAAGATTTATATTTTAAAATTAAAATATATTTCAAATTTATCATTTAAGTAACATAATAATAACCCACCATTAGATTATTAATGTTATCCTACAATATACATATACACAATTTTAAAATATCAACTTACCTTAAAACTTCATGAGAGATCTCACGGGCACCTATTTTCTTTATTTTTTAAGGTCAAAGGGAGATTTTTCCAAAGACAGTCAAATTACGTATCAAAATATTGCATTTATCTCATGATCAGTTATTAATCCTATGACTTGTTCTAAAACCATGTTATTCACGTACATAGATATACAATTAGTGACACCATACGATAGGATAAATATATTGTAATAACAATGACTTGGTTATTGCCAATCAGATCTATTTCAATTGACTAAGTTGAGACCGTATGATCTTATAGGTTATGGGCTCGAACCTCGCTTTATATATGGGATGTTGTGTAGACTGAATAGTAGGTGCTGGTTATATCTAATTTATTTGATATTATTAATTAGAGTATAATTGTTGTAATGGTCTTTGTTTAATAGTTTTTTGTTAAATATTGATATTCGACATGAATGGTTGTAATTAATTTATTTCAATTAATAATAGTTTATCGCTCTTACTACAAAAAATATAGACTTGGTTATTAATTTTATCGGGAGCTTAATTTCTCTACAGAAGTTGGACGTTCTTAATGGACTGTATCATCCCAAATTATGCCACTTCCATTAGAAATAAACAAAAATTACTGTTAGTTACATATTAATGGCTTTGACTAAAAACAGTGGTAAATAACTATAATTAACTATGGATAAATAGAATTGATATAAAAAATAATAATTTTTTCAACATGAAAAAATAATTTGCTACAACTAAGAGCCATGGTAAAAAGAATTTTTACAGCTTTTAGCTATGGCAAGCGACACTGGCTTGGTCAATAGATCTTCTATATTTTCTGCTGATGTGACTCCGTCCATCTGAACATCACCTCTTTCCACTATCTCTCTAACCATCTCTCTAGGCAGATGGTAGTGTCTAAGAATGTGCTTGGATCTATGATGTGATGTCGGTTTCTTCGCTTGTGCTATAGCCTCGTTGTTATCATAGAAGATAACCACTGGCTTGGCAATTCTACGCACTACACCCAAGTCTTGGATATAGTTTTTCATCCAAACAACCTTCATAGCTGCTTTCGAAGTCGCTATGTACTCAGCTTCAATGGTGGATTCCGTTGTGCTATCATGCTTGGAACGTTTCCAAGCTACTACACCACCATTCAGCCTGAATACAAACCCTGATTGAGACTTTGCACGTCCTCATCAGACTGGAAGCTAGCATCGTTGTAACCTTCCAAAATTAACTCTCCACCACCGTAACCTAATAACATATCTTTAGTCCTTCTCAGGTACATAAGTATGGTCTTGACTGCAGTCCAGTGAGCCTCACCAGCACATGCCTGATATCTTCTCATTACGCTCAAAGCAAAAGCAACATCTGGCCTTGTGAACTGCACAACATACAGTATGATGGCTACGGCTTAAGCATAGGGTGTGTCAAATATTTTGCTAAGCTCCTCATCAGTCTTAGGAGACTACTTCTTGGACAGCTTAACCCCATGCCTCATAGGAAGGAATCCTCGTTTGGAGTTTTTCATCTTGAATCTCTTTAAGACTTTCTCAAGATACGAGGTTTGCATCATCCTAACATCCTTAGATCTATCCCGGATAATTTGATGCCTAGGATGTAGGAAGCCTCGCCCAAATCCTTCATGGAGAATTGTGTGGACAACCATGCATGAGAGTCACCTAACATCTTGACATCATTACCAATGAGCAAGATGTCATCCACATAAAGCACTAAAAATGCAATTGAGCTCCCATTGACCTTCTTGTGTACACAATCTTTAATGTCGTTTTTGATGAAATCATAACCCCGTATGACCGCAACAAAGTCATCCATATAGATGTCTTCCTCAACCAACCCATTAAAGAAAGTCATTTTCACGTCCATCTGCTATATTTCATAGTAATACCATGCAGCTATGGAGAGCATAATTCGAATGGACTTGGCCATGGCTACTGGCGAATAGGTTTCCTCGAAATTGTCCACAGATCGTTGAGTATACCCTTTCACTACAAGCCTGGCTTTAAAGGCTCTGACCTTTCCATCAGCTCCAAGCTTATGTTTGTAAATCCATTTACACCGAACAGGTTTAACACCTTTGGGTGGGCAAACTAACATCCAAAGCTTATTTAAACTGATAGAGTCCATCTCGGATTTCATGGCCTCAACCCATTTTCCCGAATCGATGTCCAACATCGCTTCTCCATAGGTCTTTGGATCATTATCTAATTGACCAGTCAAATCCAAAAATCCATACCTCTCAGGCTGTTGAGACAATCAGGTTAACCTTTAGAGGACAGGAATATCGTCAGTGGGAACTATAGGTGTAGATGATGTCACTACGTCCATTTGAGGTGTTGCCTCAGTGGATTCCTCAAGGAGCAATTCCTCATGTTGGGTATCCGCTAGAAAACCTTTTTTCAAGAACACTACATTTTGCAAGACAAAAACCTTTTGTGGAGGGATCATAGAAATAATACCCCCAGTTTCCTTAGGATAACCCACGAACTTGCACAAACTAGACCTTGAGTCCAACTTGTCTCCCACTAGTCTCTTGACGTATGTAGGGCTACCCCACACTCTTAAGTACTTGTAGAACGCATGCTTGCGTGTCATATCTGATATGGTGTTTGGGCCACGGTCTTAGAAGGTTCCATGTTCAACAACTTAGCTGTCGTCTCAAGAGCATATCCCCAGAAGGATAAGGGCAGTTCGATAAAACTCATATAGACTAAACCATATCCAACAAGGTTCGGTTCCTCCTTTCAGAGACACCATTAAGTTGTGGTGTTCCAGGAGGAGTCCACTGAGAGAGAATTCCATTCTCTTTTAGGTAATCTAAGAATTCTCCACTTAAATACTCACCATCTCTGTCCAACCGAAGGGTTTTAATTTTACGACCAATTTGGTTTTCAACTTCAAGTCTGAACTCTTTAAACCTTCCAAAGGCCTCAGATTTGGTGTTTGTATTGCTATTTTGTAAAGGGGAAACGTGGTCCCCCATTAAATTGCTATTATAATGTTGGTGTTGGTATGGTGTGCTGTTATTGCTATATTGCTTAGGTTTCTTTTTTTTGTATGCTCTTTTTACAGACCCTGAAACAGAATCTATAACAGTAGTAGTGTTCTATGGGGGTGAACTTAGAAACATGCCTATTGCAGCTTGCATTGGGGGAAAATTACAGAAATTTGATTATGTGAATGTGACACATATGAACAGGCAAAATCTTGAACTGTTTGCTGAAAAATGTGGGGTTTCTGGGGAAGGAATCAGGTTTTACATAATTAAAAATTGTGGCTTGAAACTATTGTTCAGTGATGAAGACATACTAGAACACGCTTAAGATCACATGCAAACCAGAGAATTTACAGTATATATTGAACATACGCCTCCAGAACCTAATGAGGTTGCTGTTGAAACTGGTCCAGTGAGGGGGAAAAGGGGTAAAACAAAGGCGAAGAGGAAGGGGAAGGTGATGGAGAAGGAGAAGGGGAAAACTAAAGTAGCGGAGGATGATGACATAGTATTTTTGGGAGTTGTAGGAGGAGAAAATGACATGAATGCTGAAATAGGGGGTGAAGAGGATGATGAAACAAGAGGAAATGACATGAATGATGAAAATGATATAGGAAATGACATGAATGATGAAAATGATGCTGAGGAAGACAACTCTGAAAATAAATCAATTGATATGGTGGCTAGTGAGAATGATCTCGATGAACATAGACAGTCAGATGATGAGGAGAATGGGCCTAATTTTGTTGCATTCAATCCAGATCAAATGTATGATCCTGCACTTGAGTTGGGAATGATATTTAGTTCTAAGAAAGAGTTCAAAAAAGCAGTGCCATCACATGCAATAAAAAAAAAAGGAGAATTGTCAAATTCACTAAGAATGATTCCTTCATAGTCTATGTTGTGTGTCCTGGGGAGGGATGTGAGTGGAAAATACATGCAACAAAGTTGAAGAATGAATAAACTTTCCAGGTTAATCTGTACAAGGATGAGCACACATGCCCCCAAGTATTCAAAGTAAAAAAATGTGAAAACTAGTTGGTTAAGTGAAAGATATCTTCAAGACTTCAAGTCTGATCCAAAAAGATGTGTAAAGGGGTGGAGGGTAGACATCATGAATGAGCTTAGATGTCATGTGTCTAGAGATCAAGCGTACAGGGCCAAGAGAGAAGCTTTAAAGAAACTGGAAGGAAGCCCGGAGTATCAATTCACAAAATTGTGGGATTATGCAGAGGAACTTAGGAAAACAAACCCTGGTTCAACTGTCATATTGGGAATTAATGATGAAAATGGGCAGAACAGATTTGAAAAGTTCTATGTTTGTTTCAGTGCTTTGAAGCAGGGGTTTTTGGGAGGTTGTAGGCCTGTTATATGTGTAGATGGTTGTCATTTGAAGGGACCTCATAAGGGAATATTGCTAACTGCTGTCGGGGTGGACCCGAATAATAACTTGTACCCCATTGCATATGCTGTGGTCCAGAGGGAGTCTACAGACACAAGGGAATGGTTCTTAACGGTGCTGAAACAGGATGTGTGTATTCAGAGGGACAGTGAATACACTTTTATGTCAGACAAACAGAAAGGACTTATACAGGCTTTTCAAAGTACCTTTCCTAATGCTGCACACAGGTTTTGTGTAAGACATTTACACAATAATTTCAAGAATGCGGGTTTTAGGGGTCTTGCATATAAAAATGCAATGTGGAAAGCAGCAAGAGCAAGCACAGTAGGGGAGTTTAAACTAAGAATGGAAGTGATAAAGAAGTTAGATGAGAAAGCTTTTGATTGGTTGAATGAAAGCCCCCAAGTGAGTGGAGTAAATCACATTTTACTGAATTGCCAAAATGTGATATGTTACTTAATAATTATTGTGAAAGCTTCAATGCAAATATAATGGCTGCAAGAGATAAGCCTATTCTTACAATGCTGGAATGGATAAGGGAATATTTAACGTGAAGATTGCAAGAAAACAGGGAAAAAGCATCCAACAAGTGGAAAGGAACTCTGTGCCCCAAAATTAAAAAGTTGTTGCAGAAACATATTGATAAAATTGGTGACTGCATCCCTATTAAGGCCAATAATAGATACTATCAAATTTCATGTTATGATGGGAGTCAGTTCTCAGTGGATTTGGAGAGGAGAACATGTACATGTAGATTGTGGCAGTTGTCAGGAATCCCTTGCAAGCATGCATGCAGTGCAATTTTTAATCAAAATTTGCAGCCTGAAGAAATGGTTCACCCTTACTATAATGTGGGTACATACAAGTCAGTGTATGAACCTGCTATAATACCAATCAGTGGTGAAATGTTGTTTGCATTGGTTGCATTGTGCAAGTGAAGTGAAATGCCATGAAGCATGGGTATTTAAGTGTTCTGTTTTTGTTTGCATTGTTGAAGTTTTGGTTTGCAGAAATTTTGCCAGAGAGTATGTATATTACAGTCCAAATGGTAACACATGAATTTTTGGTTTGGTTTGCAGGAAATATTGAAGTTTTGGTTTGCAGGAAAAGTAATGTGCAGAAATTTCATTACACATAACCAAATGGTAACATATGAATTTGTAATACAATTAGTTGAAAGATGAAACTAAATACTAAATACTAAATACAATACAATACATTGAAACAGGGGAAAATTTCATTACACATAACCAAATGATTACATATGGATTTTGTGATACAAGTACTTCAAAAATACCAAATACAATACATTCAAAGCCTAACCATCTTCTTCATCTTTACACCCTACTAAGCCTAACCATCTTCTTCATCTTCTACACCCTACATTTTTCTTGTTACTTCTTCGAACACAATCCAACACTCATCCAAATGCATATTATGCAAACAACCAACAAAACAACTGTCAGTCTCCAAAATCTTCCATGCCTGAAATTTAGTTTTAAAATTTCAGCTTCCATTTCATTCTTCTTGCGCAATAAACCTGGGATAATTGTACGCGCCCTTCTACACATTGGAGGGTCCTCCCAATCAAGAAAACCACACCCACCCATCTACAATCAGTTAAGAAAATAAGAAAAATATAATGAGGAGAAAATTTAGCAAAGTAGAGATGAACAAAAAAGAAAAACAAACTTACATTGTAGTTTTTACATGAATGGAATCACCTTCCAGGATTGATCTCAGTCCATGAGGTCCGAAGCACTGCCCTCTTTCCACAATAGCAATCGACAAGAGATGAAACGCTGCTCATTTCAATTCCTTGCTTAATTTCTCCTTAAATCGTGCCTTGGAGCGAATTTTTTCTTGCGTGGCAAAGATTTGGGGTAAGCGAACTAGGGTTCTTGCAAAGATTAGGGGTAAGCTGTGAATACGTTTTGCAGAACAAAAAGAGCGATTTTAGTAGGCAAGCTGATGTGGCCTTATTTTCCATGTCAGCTTTGCCACGTCATGTTTGGCCCCCCTTTTTTTTTCACGTAAGCGGTATCACCGGACACGTATGCTTCCCCCAATTCTCAGACGTTCACGTGCCCCAAACATGCACAATTCCGGTTGATTTAGGGTAATTTGTCCTAAAATTGCTAATTTTTTTTAATTACTGTTCTACAATTCTATTTTGGAAAAGACCTGGACTGGAAATGCCACCGCCCCTAAGAAACTGGACGAAAATAGCAATTTTCCCTATAAATTTTCAGTTCTTTCGCCCTAGTGCTACCTCTCCAAAAGGATGTGACAATACCACCTCACTCCATCCATATCCAAAACCCTCATCCTCTATAACCGAAAATCCTCTGCACAACTCCAACATTGACAACTACGCCGACAATGTTTTTGTTGTGTAACATACAAAATTCAGCAAAACATCCCTCTAATAAATAGACCTCCCCCCTCCTCAACTCCATCACTCACAACCATGGCACCCAAAGCAACAAAATCCACCTTCACCCACTGTCTAGCTCACTTAACACCCCATACACTTGGCAGCTTCTATATCCGCAACGTTAGGATAGATCGATAATAAGAAAGTTAATTAGATTGGTCTCAATATAATCTGTTTTGACAATTCTCAATAATATATAATATTATTTTAGGAAATAAAATGAGTATTCATTATTGGTTTTTTCTTTGTTATGCTCTTTATGTATGTTTGTATTTACTTAAACATCATAACAAATCTCACATACCACTTAGACAACCTGCAGCTCGACCGTGCAATGGATGACAGTCATGAAATCAACTGCCAAGGGGTTAAGTCTAAAATGTTCCAAGTCGAGGACATCGAGTGTCCTATAGAGGCTTGCACTAAGAGACGCATTTATTTAATGAATGTCGTATTTCATTAGTGACAGACATAGGATATCATCTTAGTAGGTTGATTGGCTAGGTGTCAAATCGAATGAACTGACTCGTGGGGATCCTCATATTGAAGCCTTTGTGGCTTGATCAGTGTGACTTAAATCCCCAGTTCCGATAGTATAGGAGTAGTCTTCAGACTTGAGGAACCACAGCTGTCACGTGCATACGATGATTGTAGCTTAGATTTGGTGAGAACTGATTGTATGATAGCCATGATCATTATAAGCAGTGTCAAATTCAGTTAGAGTATGCAGCGAGGATGGTGAATTTCAAAAGGAGGATTAGTCCCCTATTAACACATGATAGAGATATCTCCTATGCTCTTAGAGACGCGTTCACGCCTCATGATTCTGTGACCGCAGTGATTAGTCGAATAGGAAAAGAGGTTCCTATGTCGAACAATGACGTGTAGCACGATCTCATGTACTAAAACATAGATGTCTAGTCCAGAATAAGAACCGTCACCAAATTTCATGCCCTAAACTAAGGTCGGGAGATGGTAGATGGCAGACGAAATGAACGTACCCATACAGACTCAGGAGCCTAATTGTTGACACGAACATTTACCTAGTCTCTAGTGCCATAGACTGTTGTTAGATGGCCACCCATGGTAGCTGACTGGCTCTCTTGATCAAGGATTGATCAAGACCGATTAATTAGATTGGATTTAATTAATCATTAGCGTTGTACACTAGCCCAAGCATAGTTGAAAGGTGAACCTAAAGAGTCACACAAATCACCTAGAAAATACAAGGAATTAATTTGGAATTAATTCCGTAAGGTGTAAGTAATTGTATTACTTACAAATAGGGGTCCATTCGATGGATGACCCAAGTTTAAATTAATTGAATTAATTTAAATTGAGTTTTTCTATATTAATTAATAAATTAGATTTTATTTAGTAATAAGAAATAATTTGAGCTTGAGTATTTAATTGGATTAGTTACCTAGTGGGCTAAATTGAGTGGATTTTATTAAAAGTCGTTGGGCTTTGAATTTATTTTTAATAAATTTCGCCCACTAGCAAAATAGATGGGGAGAAAATTTCACTTTTGGAAAGTATAGCTAGGTTATAATTAGATACTTTTCTTGGAATAAATTGAATAGTTTCCTTATAGATGATAGAATGTATCTAGACACATGTTAGAATAGGTGACATGAAAGCCAACTGGATTAGCGTGCTTGTAATCTATTATGATGACAACTTGATTTCATGTATGAATAAAATGAGTATTTACTATTGACATTTTATTTGTTGTACTCATTACATTTATATTTGCATTTCTTTCAAACATCACAACAAAGCCCATAAAGCACTTTGAACAACCGTGCAACAGTTAGACTACACATTGGATAGTAGTCATGAAAGCAACTGTTTAGGGTTGGGTCTGAAATGTTCCAAGTCAAGGATCTCGAGAATGGGCACCAAAGTATCCTGTGGAGACTTGTATTAAGAGTCTCATTCATTTGATGAGTTTCATGTTTTATCGGCCAGAAATGTGGGACGTCTATGCTATCTTAATGGGTCAATTGCACTAGGTGTCGAACCGAATAAACTGACTCACGGGGATAGTCATATGCAAACCTTGGTGGCTTGATCGATATAACTTAAGTCCCCGGCTCCGATAGTATGGGAGTAGTCCTCAGACTTGAGTAATTATGGCAGTCATGTGCATGCGATGATTGTATCTTTGATTTGTGCGAGAGGTGATCGTGTCCAAGACCTGGTCATCACAAGCCTTGTCCAGTGCAGTCAAAGCATATAGCGAGGATGGTAAGTTCCAAGAAGAGGATCTGTTCCCTGTCAAAACATGACAAAGGTATCTCCTATGCGCTTGGAGATGCGTCTACGCTCTACAAAATTGTGGCCACATTCATTGATCGAATAGGAACAAGAGGTTCCTATGTCGAGCAATTTTGCATTATGCAATCTCAAGTATTTTGATGCCTAGTCCAAGATAGGAACCAATGCCCAATTCCATTCCCTAAACTAAGTCGGGAGATGGTAGATGGAAGGACCGTACCTGTATGGACTCCGGAGCCTAAAAGTTCACATAGATTTTCGCCTAGTCACTAGTGCCATAGACCGTTGTCAGATGGCCACCCATGGTGACGGGCTTTATTGATCAAGGGGTAATCAAGAATTATTAATTAAATTGGATTTAATTAATAATAGTGTTGCACACTAACACAAGTCTAGCTTAAAGGTAAACCTAAAAAGTCACACACATATCACCGAGGGGGGCCTAGGAATTAATGGGAATTTAATTCCGTATGTAATTGGATTACTTATATATGAGAGGGATCCATTGGATGGATAAGCCCAAAGGATAAATTCATTGGATTAATGTATATTTGGTTTGCCCTTATTATTTAATAAGTTGGACTTATTATTTATAAAGACTTATTGGAATCATATATTTAATTGGATTAAATATATGATGGACTTATTTAATTTGGGCTTTAATTAAATTGAATTTAATTAATTAGGTCTGGTATTTTAATTAGTTAAAATTGGCCCAAGCCCATTAATTAAGTTGGTGGAAATGATTGGAAAAAAAGAATTATTGACTAACAAATTCACTTTGAAAAGTGTTCTGTTAGCAATCCTTTATTTGGAATAAAGGATTTTATTACCTTGTGGATGGTTAAATGAACCCAGACATATTTTAATGCATCCATAGAGGGTATATATATGTTTATTAGTTATTTGAAATAACTAATGAATACATAACAAAGCAAGAAATTAATTTCTTTCTCTCTAATTCCACCTCTCGACTGAACCCCTCTTGTGCACACTTGGTGTATATTTTCTCCTCAATTCATTTCTTGTAAATTGAATTGCGGAGTCCCAAGTTCCACTGTCGTGTGGACACAATTTTAGGGGGTTTCTACGTTGAAGCCTTGCGTGAACGGAACAAATGAACAAGATTCAAAATAAATCAAATCAAAGGTATTCTTGATTTACATTTATGTTCCTCTCGTTTTTTAATTCAACCATTAGCCCCGTTAACTTTATTGTCATTTATTTTATTAACTACATCGAACGTCCAGCAACTCCAAGGGTACACCCTTGGAATGATGATTTTATTGCGATTTTGTTTTAATTTACGTAATTTATTTTAACTGCTTCCCCTTGCGCATTCTCGGACCGATCCACTCGCACTTCGCGGTTCCTTTTAAGTGGTATCAGAGCTCAGTTCGACGTAGGGGCTATGGTTTTGTGTGAATAAGCATGACAATGTGTTCTTTATTGCTTTTGAAGCATGATATATTTTTTTGCTTATTCTTGGATAATTATATGAGAAAACTAATTTGTCTAAGTTTTTCCATTTTGAATGCTTTAAGTATTTTATGAAAATTGGATTTTCTAATAAAATACTTATTTTAATTTTAGTATAATGTGTGGAAATAATAATAAAAAAAAAAGAACTGGCACTGTAGCAGTGCACTGGCGATCGGCAGTACACAGCATGCGCGGCCAGGCGTGCGTGCTGCGTGCAAGCAGTGCGACTACTGCGCTGTTGTTGCTGCTGATGGCTGGGCCGTTTTTCCAAAACATTGGATTTTTCAATTCTGCACATTTTCTGAAAATATTAATTATTGCTGATTTAATTTTGGAAAAAATTAGATTTTTTCTAGAATTATATTGCTTTAGTTAATTTAGTTTAACTGCATGCATTAGATACACGAGGCTCAATCATCCATATGAGTTGTAAACTTTAAACTTATTATTTTCTGCATATAATTGTTTGTCATGATATTGGATATCGCGATACGTTTCGGATGTTCATTTTCTTGTCTAGCATGATTAATTATTATTCTGTGCTAGAATGAATGTGAATGGATGATACGGAGTCCTAGACCGCATGTATGTTTTTTAATTTTTATTGGGTGGGCCCGTGTGCCCTTGTGATTTTATTTTCGCCTCCCTCCTCTTAGCCTCGGAATAATAAGGCCTACTATTTCCCTTCTTATGTACTCCCCTCGACTTTTGATCAGGGTTTCTAATTCAAGTTATAATGAGAGTAGTGTAGGACCTTTTGATAAATTGTTTTTATTTCAAGCGAACCCATAGGAAAGAAGGCCCATAAAGGAGGAAGCCCAAGGAGAAGGCGGCCCATGGAGATCACAAGGCCTATCTAAATGTTGATGGGTAATATTACTTTGTAATAGTATAGGGGCACCTTAGACAGACCATGAACTCACTGCGAGCTTAGTGGGTCGCATAAGTTAGGCTATCCAACAGAGGTATAATAGGTTTCATTGCATGCAATGCATTTATTTAAATGCTTTAAGTATTTGATATTTATGCATTCAATGCTAATTTGTGATGAGGTCTCAGTTAAAACTCAAAAATAACTCTCACTTGGTTGGACCAAGTTGAATGTTAGGCCCAAATGAACTTAGATCAAAATGGTTTTAATCTGTCCAAGCCTTCCATCAACAACAATGTGGTGAGAAAGCTACCGATACCTAAATGTGGACTCATGAGTCGTAGCACATTTGGGATAGAGAAAAGCTGCACCATTGTTGTGAACAAAGAAACATGTTAACCGTTTCCATGTCTCACAAGTCGTGGGGGGCTACGAATGATATGTGATTTGGTTGATGGGTCGGGCCTAACACCGAGTAACATGATTCGTTTGGAGTCCTCGGAATTATGTGTAGAGGTGAGCCAAAAGATCTTGGGAATCTCATGGAATGAGAATTGTATTGGATACCTCCCACGAGGCTTTTGCCATATAAATTGTAAAAGTGGGGCATGGCAAATTCACTTGTGGATCTGAAGCCTACTAGGAAAAGTTGTTCCTGAAACTCCACTTGAGAGTGGTGGGCTTTTGTATAAATAGTGGGAGAGTTAAAGACTAAAGAACAAGACTTTAAGCTTAATTTATAATATTACAATCATTCGCTGATTTCTGTTTAATCTTTTATTTTCTAGAAAATGTCAAAGAACCCTTTAACCATGATAGTGGAGACTAACAAATTCAATGTCACGAACTACAATGACTTGTTGCACAATCTGAGGATTATCCTAAATTTTCAGAACCAGGGCTATGTCTTGGATAAGCCACTCCCAATGGCTTTGTTGGAAGCGTCCTCACCTGAAGAACGTGTCACATTCGAGAAGTGGCTTGAGGAAAACTGCAAGGTCCGCAGTATCATATTGGTTTCGATGTCCAATAACATCCAAAAGCAATATGATAGGCTAGATGATGTTCCCTCGATAATGTTCCGCATGATGGAAGTTTATGCAGTTCCTGATAGGCATATTAGGTATGCCGCCACAAAAGCATTCTTCAGAACTAAGATGGCTGAAGGATCGTCTGTACAAAGTCATGGGGTTAAGATGCTATCCCTAGTGGAGAAGTTCGAAGACCTTAAAGCCAGGCTTGACAATGGCATGTACATTGACGTGATTCTTCAGTAACTACCTCCGTCCTAAGACCCATTTATTATTAACTACAACATAAACGGACTTGAGAAGTCTATTCATGAGTTAATTAATATGTTGGTTCAACACGAGGGGACGACCCACAAGTCTGCAGTTAAAGGTAAATGATTTCTACAATCATTGCCAAGAAAAGAGGCATTCGAGGAGAGAGTGCCCAAAACTCCTCTCCAACCCAGGTATGTTTGTGATTGAAGTGAATATTATAACTAATTTTTCTTCTTGGGTATTGGATACCTGCTGTGGAGCTTACATTTGCAATAACTTGCAGATGTTGGAAAGAAACAAAAAGCTAAGTAAGGATGAAATTATTCTAAGGCTAGGGGATGGGAAGGCTGTCGCTACGGAAGCTGTGGGATCTCTCAACTTAGTTATTAGTGATCATATTCGGATTGAACTAAAAGAATGTTATTATGTACTGAGCACGATCAAGAATATTATTTTCATTCCTGTATTAGACAATGATGGTTATATATTTTCGACCAATAAAAATGGTTTTTATTTGATGATTAATAATAACTATCATCTACTTGGTACATTGGTAAATAGTCTTTGTATGAGGTACGGCATGAAAAGCCTACGTCCTACAAGTACTTGAGAGTGTGGGGTAGTCCTGCATACGTCAAAGGATAGCGGGAGACAAGCTAAACTCAAGGTCTAGTTTGTGCAGGTTTGTCGGATATTTGAAAAAAATTGGGGGATACTACTTCTATGATTCATTTGAGCAAAAGGATTTTATCTCAAGGAACACAATGTTCTTGGAAAAGGGTTTTTTTGCGGATAGCCGATGTGATGAGGTGCTACTTGAGGAAACAAGTGGGACACCTCAGCAAAATGAAGGAACATCATTTGAGCCTATATTTCCCACTAATAGTGTTCCAGTCATCTGTAGGTCGATCAGGAAATCACAATTGCCTGATAGATACTTATTTTTG
This sequence comes from Sesamum indicum, assembly GCF_000512975.1. Lineage (NCBI taxonomy): Eukaryota > Viridiplantae > Streptophyta > Magnoliopsida > Lamiales > Pedaliaceae > Sesamum > Sesamum indicum. The sequence goes on from NC_026150.1 coordinate 14,668,933, forward strand.
GGACTAACTAGTTAATTGGAAAATGATTCAAAGACATATAGAAAAGCAATGCCGGACATCGATTCGGATAAAAGGCTTGAGGCCATGAGATCCGAAATGGACTTTATGGGTTCAAATCAAGTTTGGACCCTAGTAGACCCACTTAAAGGTGTTAAACCTGTTGGGTGCAAATGGGTCTACAAACATAAGCTTGGAGCTGACGGGGAGGTTACAGCCTTTAAGGCTAGGTTAGCGCAAAAGGATACACTCAACGACCCGAGGTCGATTTTGTGGAAACCTATTCGCCCATAGCCATGGCCAATTCCATTCGGATTCAACTTGCCATAGCAGCATTGTATGACTATGAAATATGGTAGATGGACGTGAAAACGGCATTTCTTAACCGTTTTGTTGAGAAAGAGATCAACATGGATCAGTTAGAGGGTTTCACTTCCGTTGGAGAAGAACGTTAGGTCTGTCGTCTCCAAAGGTCCATCTATGGCCTAAAACAAGCTTCCCGAAACTTGAAGACATATTTTGATAAAGTTATACGGGTTATGATTTTATTAAAAATGAATTCGATCCTTGTGTATACCAGAACGTTACTGGCGTTGCGTAACTTATGCTTTATGTGGACGACATCTTGCTCATTGGGAATGACGTTAAGATGTCGGGTGACATTCAAATATAGTTGTCCACACAATTTTTATGAAGGATATGGGTTAGACCTCTTACATCCTTGGCATCAATATCTATAAGGATAGATCTAGAAGAACGTTAGGATTAACCCATACCTCGTATATTGAGAATGTCTTGAAGATATTCAAGATGGAGAACTCAAAATGAAGATTCCTTTTCATGAAACATGGGATTAAGATGTCCAAGAAGCAGTCTCCAATACTGATGAGGAACTTAAAAAGATGTCGAACATCCCCTATGTTTTAACTGTAGGAAGCATTCGGTATGTTGTCCAATACTGTAGGCCCGATGTCTCGTACGCTTTGAGGGTGACATGCATGTATCAGGCATGCGCCGGGGAAGCACATTGGAGCGCTGTCAAGAAAATACTTAAGTACCTGAAAAAGACTAAAGATATATTCTTGATTTATGGTGGTGGAGAATTGATACTGGAAGGCTATAGCAACGCTACCTTTTAGTCGGATGATGATGATGCCAAGTTTCAATTAGTTTTGTATTCAAGCTTAATGGTAGTGTCGTTTTTTGGAAAAGTTCCAAGCAGGAGACCACAGAAGCTGAATACATAGCAGCTTCAGAAGCAGCTAAGGAACCGATTTGGATGAAAAACTACATTCAAGCGTTGGGTGTGGTACCTAACATTACTGATCCTGTAGTTATCCTCTGCGATAACATTGGGGCGATAGCACAAGCAAAGGAACCAAGATCTTATCACCATTCCAAATATGTTCTTAGACACTATCATCTGCTTAAAGAGAATGTGAACAGAGGTAACGTCAGGATGGACCGAGTCAGCTCAACAGAAAATACAGCAGATCCACTTCAATGGGTGATTGGCTTTAGATCATATGGGAGATTGTTAGAATAGATGACCTAAAAGTCAATTAGATTGGCATACTTGTAATTTATTCTGACAGTTACTCAATTCTATGTAATATTATTTAGTCAATAAAATGAGTATCCGCTATTGGCAATTTATTTGTTGTGCTCATTATATATATATTTGCATTTCTTTCAAACATCACAACAAAGCCCACAAATCACTTTAACAACCGCACAACAGTTAGACTATGCATCGGATGGCGGTCATGAAACCAACGTCAAGGGTTGGGTTTGAAATGTTTCAAGTCGAGAACCTCGAGAATGGGCATCCAGTGTCCTATGGAGACTTGCATTAAGAGTCGCATTCATTTGACGAGTGCCATATTTCATCGGCAATAGACGTGGGACGCCTATCGCATCTTAATGGATCGATTGGTTAGATGTCGAATCAACTGAACTAACTCAAAGGCACCGTCATATGGAAACCTTGGAGGATTGGTCAGTATGACTCGAATCCCCATCTTTGATAGTACGGGAGTAGTTCTCATACTTGAGGAATCACGGTAGTCACGTGCATGCAAAAATTGTATCTTTAATTTGTGCGAGATGTGATCATGTCCCAGACATGGTCATCATAAATCTTATCCAGTGCAGCAAATAATGTAGCAAGGACGATGAGTTTCAAAAAGAGAATCCATTCCCTGTTAAAACATGACAGAGGTATCTTCTATGCACTTTGAGTTTCGTTTACACTCTATAAACCTGTGGCCACGGTCATTGATCGAATGGAAAAAAGAGGTTCCTATGTCGAGCAATTTGGAGTAACGCAATCTCAAGTATTAAGCATTGACGCCTAGTCCAAGATGGGAACCAACATCTAAGAATCGTACCCTTACGAACTTGAGAGCCTGAAAGTTCATACGAATATTCGTCTACTCTCTAGTATTATGGACCGTTGCTAGACGGCCACCCATGGCGACGGGCTTTCGTGATCAAAGGTTAATCAAGAATTAATGATTAAATTAGATTTAATTAATAATAGTGTTTGACACTAGCCAAAGTCCAGTTGAAATGTGAACTTAAAGAGTCACACACAAATCACCTAGTAAGTTGATTCCAAATTGAGTTAAGTGATCCCCAAATTTCGGTGTGGTGTGGACCCGACTTTAGAGGGATTCTTCGTTGAAGTCTGTCAAGAAGAGTAAAACTCAAAGCAATATTTCATTCTTATTCAAATCTCTTAAAAAAGAAAGATATAGAGTTGTTGTATATATACAGTAGAGGAAGGGTAAAGAGTGGTTACTCATAACCACTTCTTACAACGGCTAGTGTGAAAACGCAAAACAACTAACGGAAGCGTGCAAAAGAGAAAGGCGCTTATAAGAGACTAAGCTAAAAACGCTGGAAAAGAAGCACTAATAAAAACGCATAAGACATAAGAAAGTGTTAGTGCCAAGGAGTCTGAAAACAGCGACTTCTTCAAGCTTTAGTGGATAAGTGCTTCATCGTCTTCAAGCTGTCAAGCTCCAAGTTCTGCAGCTTAGGAACCAGTAGTTTTGTCATCCCCCCTTCAAGCTGGACTTATTGTAAAATTAATTAAGCCCAGCTTACCAAGCAAAGTATGAAACAACAGACCAGTTAAAGCCTTTGTGAATATATCTGCCAATTGATTCTTGGAGCTAACATGAGTAGGTGCAAGAAAGCCAGACTAATAGTGATCTCTAACCAAATGACAGTCGATTTCAAGGTGTTTTGTTCTTTCATGAAACACGGGATTGCTGACAATGTGCAAGGCAGCACGATTATTACAGTAGAAAGGAATAGGATGAGGGACTTGAAATCCCAAGTCTTTGATTAAAGATACGATCCAAACTAACTCGCAAGCAGTTGATTCCATTGCTCTATACTCCGCTTCAACCGTAGACCTTGAAACCGTATTTTGTTTCTTGGTCTTCCAAGATATTAGTCCCTTTCCCAAGAAGACGCAGTACCCTGTTAAGGACCTCCTACTGTCCGAACATGATGCCCAATCTGCATCACAGTATGCATAGATATCACAATTAGTATTGGCAGCAAAAAACAGACCTTTGTGTGTTGATCCCTTCAAATAGCGAACTACATGTGTAGCTGCATCCATATGACTCTTGCATGGAACCTGTAGATATTGACTTAATTGTTGTACGGCATGTCAGATGTCTGGTCTGGTGAAGTTCAAATATAGAAGTCTGCCTACTAGTCTTCTGTAAATGGCTGGATTTGACAGGGCTTGATCTGAGGCAGAGGGTGTGTTGGCAGCTCGAGCCTCTGTTAATTTGAGGTCCCTGATGATGTCGGATATGTACTTACTTTGTGTAAGTGTGATCCCTTCACCTCCTCGAGCAATTTTTATCCCAAGAAAATATCTAGCAGGTCCCATATCCTTTATGGTAAACAGTGTGTCAAGATAGTGTTTCACCTCATTAATAAGTGTTGAAGATGTTCCTGCAAGAAGAATATCGTCAACATAAACTAATAGCGCAAGAAAACCTTGAGAAGAAGCTTTAGTAAACAAACAGTAATCGTTTCTGGATTGAATGAATCCAAAAGACTTCAGCTTTGAAGTGAACCCGCAGTTCCACTGTCTTGATGCTTGTTTAAGCCCATATATGGACTTCTGGAGTTTGCATACATGGTCCGTTGGAACTGCATAACCCTTAGGAGGTTCCATGTACAGTTCCTCATCTAAGTTCCCATGAAGGAACGCGTTATTAACATCTAGTTGGTGTAATTCCCATCCAGTTGTTGCTGCCAATGCAATGAGAACTCTTACTGAAACAACCTTGGCAACCGGTGAAAAGCTTTCAAAATAGTCTATGCCTTCTATTTGATTGTAGCCTTTGGCTACCAATCTAGCTTTATGTCGATCAATAGATCCATCTGATTTGAATTTAATCTTGAAAATCCATCTACAACCAATAGGCTTCTTGCCAGGTGGAAGTGGAGTAATATCCCACGTATGATTATTTTCTAGAGCTTTAATCTCTGACTGCATTGCTTCATTCCATTCAGGTTTTGATGTTGCTTCTTCATACGTAAGTGGTTCCTGAAAGGGTGAGATAGAAGCCACAAAACTAGCATATGTTGCAGAGATAGAAGATACAATATTGCTGTTATGAGATTCAGAAAAACTGCATATAAAGTCTGACATCCAAGCAGGTCTGGATGTGATCCTATCTGACCTTCTAGGTATAGGAACAGAGACTATATCATCTAGATTTTGATCATTCTTTTCTTCATTCAAGACGTTAGTATCAAACATATTATCATCATTATGTTCACTTAAAGGTAAAGGAACTGAATAATCTGCAGATTCTACAAGTTCATTATTGTAAGGAAATTCCTTTTCATAAAAAACCACATCTCTGCTAACCAATGTAAGTTTATTCTCAATATCATAGAGTTTTATAGCCCTTTTGTCCATGGGCATATCCAATGAAAATGCATTTTACAGCCCTAGGATCAAATTTGGATTTAAGAGGTTGAGTGTTGGTGGCATAACAAAGACATCCAAAAACTTTCATCTTGGAATAAGTAACAGGCCTGTTATACAGTTTTTCATAAGGGGTTTTCCACTTTAAAACAACAGAGGGAAGTCTATTTATAATATAAGTGGCAGTAAGAATGGCTTCAGTCCAAAAAATTGAAGGCAAAGAAACTTGAAACACCAAGGCTCTTGCAATTTGCAAAAGATGTTTATGTTTTCTTTCAACTATCCCATTTTGTTGTGGGGTATAAACACAAGTTTTATGATGTATGATTCCTTCCTGTCTAAAAAAGTCTTGGCAAGCTTTATTTAAGAACTCACTACCATTGTCAGTCCTAATAGTTTTAATTCTCTTACTGTATTGAGTGAGAACCATTTTCTGGAAAGTCATAATCAATGATAAGGTGTTTGTTTTGTGCTTCATTAGGAATGTCCATGTACACCTACTATAATCATCTACAATAGTCATCATATAAACACAATTAGAGATGGAAGGCTGATTATAGGGACCCTACAGGTCTATGTGTAGAAGATCAAAAATTTCTGTAGTAGTAGTGTTACTAGGAGCAAAGGGTAACCTGTGTTGTTTTGCTAGGGGGCATATATCACATACATCTTTATTGTCATTATGCTCAGTAATCGAAGGTATGTGTGCCATTACATTTTCAGAGGAGTGGCCCCAATCTTTTGTGCCACAAACTGAAATCATTATTCACAGAAAAACAACAAGAATGATCCATGTTCTTTTTAAAGGAATTGATAACATCTTTAGTGAATAATGTTGATTCTAAAAAGTATAGCTTTCCTATGGATCTTCCTACTGCAAGTATTGTTTTAATCCTGAGGTCTTGCAAGATACACAAAGTATGAGTGAAAAGAAAAGTTACAGAATCACTAGAACATATTTTACTAACAGATAGTAAGTTATGTTTTAGTCCAGGAACATAAAAAACAGTTGTTATAGTAAGATTTTCAGATAATGCTATATCCCCAACCCCTCTAATTATCTGCTTAGAACCATATGCTAAATAGATGAAAGATTCAGTGTCTAACCGTGTAAAGGAATGAAACAATTTAGGATCTTTACACATATGATTAGAAGCCCCACCATCCACAATCCATATGCTTTTATCCAAAGAAAAATAAGGTGGTTTGGGTAACAGATTACCTGAAAATTGATCAAAGGGACTCTTGATGAGATTATTTTCTGTGATGAGTCTTTGGAACTCATTCTTGATCAATTCTGAAATATCTTTCTTGTTTAGTGTATCTCCATCTCCAATCATAACAGATTTGTCACTGTTCATCATGTTGAAAGCTTGATTCATACCACCCTGATTCTTCTTCTTGTCAACAAGGGTCTTGTACAAATCCGGATATCCATATATCTCAAAGCATGTGCTTTTGAGATGCCCAGTCTTGCCACATTCTTGGCAAATCATATTTTTTTTCTCTGCTATTGTCTTCTTTCTTTGGGCATTTCTTGGATTAAAACCAGCAGTTCTTTTGATATCTCTCACTTGCATTGCTATGCTTTGAACTGAATCAGTATTATCAACATTTTCCATTTGCTTTTCAACTCTTAACACCAATGAATAAGCCTTACTGACATTAGGTAATGGTTCTATAATCAAGATCTGGTTTCTAATGTGATCAAAACTTTCGTGTAATCCAGTTAGAAATTGCATGAGTTGAGTAGTGAAATTAAAATCTGCACAAGCCTTTGATGCCTTACATTCACATTGTGGCAGCGGATTAAGGTACATAAGTTCATCCCACAATCTTTTTAACTTGGCATAATAATCTGTAACTGAAGAATTACCTTGAGTTACAGAACCTATCTCTCTTTGTACATGATATATCATAGGCCCATTACTTTCTCCAAAATGCTTTCCCAATTCTACCCAAAGTTCTCTAGCAGAGTCAGTAAAAATGAAATTTTCTGCAATACTTTTGGAGACAGAACTCAGAATCCATGAGGTAACAAGGCAATCATTTCTTACCCATTGTTTGTAATCATCTGAATTCTTTTGCTGTTTCTCGCTTTCTTCGTCAATATATTCAATCTTCATCTTGGCCCCTAACGCAATTCTCATAGCTTTACTCCAGGAAAGATAATTCTTTCCATTCAAAACTGATGAGACCAGTGATGCACCAGTATTTTCTGATATCTGCATCCTGATGAGCTCTGCTTCATAAAAACTTTTCTTGATATTGCTCATTTCGATTTCTTGTACAGATGTGTAGTGATATTACACTCCAAATTTATCAAGAATTTGTGAAGAACTAAATGAAAGAAAAACAAGAACCATCCACTAATGGCTCCGGTACCATGTCAAGAAGAGTAAAACTCAAAGCAATCTTTCATTCTTATTCAAATCTCTTAAAAAAGAAGGATACAGAGCTGCTGTATATATACAGCAGAGGGAGGGTAAAGAGTGGTTACTCATAACCACTTCTTACAACGGCTAGTGAGAAAACGCGAAACAACTAACGGAAGCGTGCAAAAGAGAAAGGCGCTTATAAGAGACTAAGCTAAAAACACTGGAAAAGAAGCACTAATAAAAACGCATAAGACATAAGAAAGTGTTAGTGCCAAGGAGTCTGAAAACAGCAACTTCTTCAAGCCTTAGTGGATAAGTGCTTCATCGTCTTCAAGCTGTCAAGCTCCAAGTTCTACAGCTTAGGAACCAATACTTTTGTCAAAGTCTCACGTGAGCGGATCAAACGATGGAGGTTCGAAGTAAATCAATCAAAGCGGTAAAGCTTGATTTATGATTTTCTAGCACCTCTCATTTTTGTTTTTACCAATGGGCCCATTTAATTTTATTGTCGTTATGATTAACTATATCGAACACCCAGGAACTCCAAGGGTACACTCCTTAGAATTTTGATTTTATTACATTTCAGTTCTAATTTATGTATTTTACATTACCGCTTTCACTTGCTCATTCCTGGACAGATCCACTCGCATTTTTTGGCGCTTTTAGTTAGACCCATTTGTGGATAGAGTTGTCAATGAATGGGACCCGAACAACTTTTTTTGGGTGTCAGAAACGTTGGACGCAGTTCTTTTAGGTAGATGATGGTGCATTTAGAGGAAAGACAAGATACTTCAAGAACCAGGGGGCATGAGCATCCAGCAATGAGTGAAAAGTGGCGACTTTTCATCAGGAGCACAAGTCAAGCTGAAATCAAAATGTTCTTTGAGGGGATTCTGAAACCATATGTGTGCTCTTTGGTTTAAGGATTTCTGAGGAGGACAATAGTCTAGAGAAGTGAGGGAGCATTGGACTCCATTGGCACCATGAGGGCTATGGTGACAACGGGTTGGGGACAAAAATCCTAAATTTCTTGTATGTTTTGGGGCAGAGGTCCCATGTTTCTGCTGGGTCAAGTAAGGACCCTTTGAAGAGAAGTTCGATGTGGACTACACTGTTTCAATTATTTCAGCAAACCCCAAGTGATTTCAAGTTGGTTCAAGTGTGGTATCGCAGAGGTAGGTTGCGTGCTTCCCCTGGACGAAAATACATCCAGTGGGGAGAAAATGAACTTTCCGCACAAACTTCACACATCATTCATTTTGAATCAATTCGGTATTATTGAGGCACTATTTTAGGGATGTCAATGTTACGAGAGGAGCACTTGACGAAACTTGGAGCACGGTTTGCTACCTACTAGTTGAGGAAGAGAGTGTAAAAGGAGTGGGCTAAAGTGTATTTTATGTTGGAATAGGTGACCAAAAGCCAATTAGACTGGCGATTTTGAAAACCATTCAAGCAATCTTTCTTTATGCAATGTTGTCCCGATGAATATGATAAGTATTCATCTTTGGCACATGTATCTGTTGTGCTTACGAAATTACATCAATCACTACTATGACATGACAACAGATGCAGTAGACTTTATAACCTATGTAGTTGGGTTGCGCATTGGATGGCGGCTATGAGACCAACTTCTGAGGATTAGTCTGAAATGTTCCATGTTGAGGACCTCGAGACTGGGCATCGAGAGTCTTACTGATACTTGCACTGAGTATTACATTCATTGGATGAGTGCCGCATTTCATCAGCGACAGATATTGGACGTCTAAGCAAATTCAATAGGTTAGCTGATAAGGTGGTCAGACTGAATTGACTCGTGGTATGACTTGAGTCCTGAGCTGTGATAGTACGTGAGTAGTTTTCAAACTTGAGGAATAATGACAGTCACGTGCATACGATGACTGTATCTTGGTTCAATGCCAGAGGTGACTGTGTCATAGACACGATCATCATAAGCCTTATACAATGCAATCGGAGTATGTAGCGAGGACAGTGAATTCCAGAAAGAGAATGCGTCCGCTGTCAATATATGACATAGGTATCTCCTATACACTTGAAAATACATCAGCGCTCTATAAACCTGTGGCCACAGTCATTGATCGAGTAGGAAAAGAGGTTCCTAATCGAGCAATTCGCGTTTTGCAATCTCAAGTATTAAGCGTATGCCTAGTCTAGGATGGGCGGCGACACCCAATTTCATGCCTTAGACTAAAGCCGCGAGACGGTAAACGGAAGGACCGATACCCGTATGACTCGAGAGCCTAAAAGTTGATATGGATATTCGCCTAATCTCTAGTGCCATCGACCCTTACTAGAAGGCCTCCCACAGTGACGAGCATTCTTGATCAAGGTTTGATCGAGAATTATTCATTAAATTAGATTTAATTAATAATAGTGTTTGACACTAACCCAAGTCTAGCTCACAGGTGAACATAAAGAGTCGCACACAAATCACCGAGAATGAACGAGAAATTAATTGATTATTAATTTCATAAGTAATTGGATTACCTTTAAATGAGAGGGATCCATTGGATGGAGGAGCCCAATAATAAATTAATAGGATTAGTTTATATGGCTTGCCTTTATTATTTAATAAGTTGGACTTATTAATTAATAGAGGCTTATTGGAATCATGTATTTAATTAGATTAAATATATGATGGGCTTAATTTGATGAATTTTAATTAAATTATATTTAATTAAAATTAACTGGTCCTTGTATTTTATTTTAATAAAATAGGCCATTGCACCCCTAACTAAAGCTTATTGGATAATTCTAGGGAAGAAAACTATTGACTAGCAATGATCACTTTTCGAAAGTGTCATGTTAGTCATTCTTTATTTGGGATAAAGAAAATATTTCCTTATAGATTATAGAATGAACCTAGACACATTCTAGTACATCTACACAAAGTATATATATTAGTTATTTGGAATGACTAATAACATTACACAACACAAAAATTAATTTCCTACCCTAGAATCCCAATTCGTCCACTCAACACTTGCTGTGTTTTTCTCCTTAATTTTCTTCTAACAAAGGGAATTGAGGGATCCCATATTCCGGTATGGTGTGTACTTGTCTTTAAAGGGCTTCTACGTTGAAGTATCACGTGAATGAATCAAACGAGGGAGGTTTAAAGTAAATCAAGCAAAGAGGTAAGTCTTGATTTACGTTCCTTGTACTTCTCATTTTTTATTTTACCATAAGCCCAAATTTAGATTTTATTATTTTTATTATTAAGTATATCGAACGCTCGGGAACTCCAAGGGTACACCCCTTGGAATCATGATTTTATTAATTTGTTATTATGCATTTTAATTTTACCGCTTCTGCTAGTGCGTTCCTGGGCTATACCACACGATCCTTCATTTAGTCCTCTGTGTTTTGTTAACACTGCTAAACCCCCCTCTCTGTGTTTTTTAAATAGGCTAAAACCCCTGTTGTATTTTGTAAAATTTAGTAAAAAGTACTTCTTCCATTAGTACATAACAGAAGGTGTATTATACACACTATTTGTGCGCCTAGGGGTGTTTTTTACCTGTTTTGACCTTATTTATTGATGTTTTTGACAAAAATACCCTCATGATGTTTATATATTTTTAGATATACAATTTTTACTTGTTTTGAGTGAATTCTTTTTTGTATTTTCATAAATCCAAAAAATAAAATATTTTTTAAATATATTTACTTAAAAAATGAAAAATTATACAATCTTTTTTAAGTTTTAAATATTAAATTAAAATAGCAATATAAAAATTAATATAGTAAATTCGTTTTTCAAATTCAAAGTCTCTTAACTAATATAAATGTTAGTAATTATAATAATTATATAATATTAATAATTTAATCATGATTTATTACAAATATCTAAATAAACTATAATAAAATTTAAAAAAAATATATAATTAATAAATTTAAATTTAAAACTTTCCTTTAATTATATTTAAAAATATTTCAATCAATTATGTTTAATTTAACTAATGTAAAGTTTTAGTTAGTTTGAAATTCAAAACTTAGGAATTGAAAAAATTATCTAAAATTATCCTTAGTTAATTGTAAGTCTAAAATTATTTTTTAAGTAACTAAATATATATTTAATTAATTTAAGCACAACAATTATTTTAATTATGTAAAATTATACTTAATTATTATATATTTGAATTAATTTTATATCAAAAATTATTCTTAATTAACTAGTATCTATTTAATTATTATAAATATTCCTAATAATTAAAATAATAAAAAATAAAAAAAAATTGGAGGCGGAGGCCCTCTCTCTTTATCTGGGCAATGTTGAAAATTGGGGCCGACGGTGGGCGGCATTGGTTGGCGCAGGGGGAGGCGGCAGGGTGGGAGTGGAGGTGATTAGGGGGGTTAGTTAGGGTTTCTTCAGTTTTTATATATAATAATAATAATTTTTTTATAATTTTAAATTATTTTTATATAATATATGTTAAATAATTTGTTGAATCCAAATCTTCCTTTTGCTAAAATGTAATGGTTGAAATTAATTGATTAGATCCAACAATATTTATATAATCAAAGAAGATCCAACGACCATTGAAATATGAAATAATATATATTAAGGGTATAATCTTATTTCATGAAAAAATTAACATCATTAGTTAGATTTAACATATAAAGGCGATTGAGCTACGTTTAAGAAAATTAAGGGATTTTTTGTCTAGTTTTAAAACACAAGGGAGTTTTATGAATTCTAGCCAAAGGAGTGCTCAGATTTTTCTGAACTGAGATGTTCGTGTTCAATTGAGTGTAAACACTATTGACAAGGAACAAACCAACAATTGAGGTAATAGTTCGGGAAGAGAGTGCAGAAGCATACATAGACTTCCAACTGGTTATTATAATGTGAAATAGTGCATTAAGGCACTGATCTTGGGGAGCTACACACCTACTAAGGAAGAGAGTGCAGAGAGAGTGCACAAACTTCCACCTTGTGTTGTCGTGTTTAATCAATTGCGTTGGAGGAACTATTTGTAGGGAGCAAACCACCAACTGAGGAAGAAGGCGAACACAAAGCACACAGATTTCCACTTGTGTTGATCATGTTAAATTGAGTGCACCAAAGGCAGTACCTGAGGAGAGAAAACATGTTGATTGGCCGAAGGGCTCCAAGCAGTCAAAGATTGGTCTGGTGCTACGTGGTACTAGAAATAAGTGTTGTATACATTTCAATTTGTTGTGTATGAGTTGACGAGGATGTTAACCGCTAGAGTGAGGGAGAAGCTACATCTTAGCCAAGATTGTTGGCAATGACTCAAGGACATGTAGGCGATAAGGGGATGCCGAGACACTCACAATTGCAAAAATGACAAGTGACTAGAAACTTTACAGATTGGGGACTGAAATACTATTTCTATGGGACATTTTTATTTTTTAATTTACGTAATTTTATATTACCGATTCTGCTTTCGCGTTCTCGGGCCGATGCACTTGCATGTTTTGATGCTTTCACTCAATACGTGCTTTGACTGCAATGGACAAGGTTATGATGACCATGTTTGAGACACGATCATCTCCCGCACTAATCCAAAATGCAGTCATCACAAGCTCCAGTCTGCCGTGATTCCTCAAGTTTGAGGACTATTCCAGCACTACCGGGGCCGAGAACTCAAGTTATACCGACCAAACCTCTAAGGCTATATGACGATCCATGCGAGTCAGTTCAGTTAATTGACCATCTTGTCAACTAACCCACTAAATTTGCATAGACGTCCAACGTCTGTCGCCTACAAAATGCGGCACTCATCCACTAAATGCAACATTTAGTGCAAATCTCAGTAGAACTCTCGATGCCCAGTCTCGAGGTCCTCGACTTGGAACATTTCAGACCAACTCTCAGAAATTTATTTAATAACCGCCATCCAATGCGCAACCCAACTACATGGGTTATTAAGTAGTCTTTGGGCATCTGTTGTGACTTAAGGAGTGCTTGACGTACTTTTGTAACCACAACATATACCTGTGCCAAAGATGAATACTTATCATATTTGTTCAGACAACATTGATTAAATAAAGATTGCTTGAATGATTCTCAAAACCACCAATCTAATTGACTTTTGGTCACCTATTCCAACATAGATAAGGTTTTAATTTTTTTTATTTTTGTAATTATATTCTTTTTCATATAAATATAATATTTTTTTAATTATTCATGTTTCATAATGTTTATTAAATTCTATTATTTTATATTTATTCAATAATTAAATTTATAGATAAATTTAATTAAAATTTCATTAAATTAATTTAATTATACATGAAAATTTATTAAAATATATAAAATTATTTATTTATTCAAATTTATTAAATATATTAATAAATTATAAAAAAATTAAAAAATTAAGAACAGTTTTAGCAATGCTAAAGAAAATGTTAAAAAGTTTTAGTAAAATTCGTTCCAAAAAACCATTACAATGGATGTCCCAAATCCTAAATTGGATGAACCATTCCAAATACAATTGGTAAAACCATTTCAAATAGATGTTCCAAATTAATGGATAACTATTCCAAATATAATTACTAACCAGTATCTAATATGTGTTCCAAATTATATAAAATCGTTCTAATTGCCACTACTAAAACAGTTTTACAGATGTGTTCCTAATTCACTAACCCATTGTAAATTACAGTTTCAAAAACCATTCCTAAATTAATCCCAATTAAAAAAATTTGTTCCATATTATCTGCTCCAAAAACCGTCCCTAACTGTTTCAATTTCAAAATTAAAAAATTCTTGGATAAATCCATCATCAGGAACAGTTTACAATGACCGGTACAGTTACCGTCCCAAGTTGAAACAATTTTTCATAAATTGTTCCTAAATTTTTGTAACGCGACTGTAAAGACGGATTTCTATTTGTTTCAAAATCGTTCCAAAGTAAAAAAAAAAAAAAATTAAAAAAAAAATATATTTTAAAACCCACCCCAAATTCCGTCTTTATTTAGCTTGAGTGTTATAGTTGTGTTTGTTATATAATAAATACCAATGTAGGACACTTTTATTAATTAATTTGATTAATACATATGTACTGGCGCGTATGCATTCGGTATGAATATCAAAATCGTGCCAACATCCAATAATTGATATTGGAGGGTGATTCGTTTGGACAGCCTTGAGAGTCATAGACACCTTCAAGCAACAATATTTAGGTAGACGAAAACTACAGACAATCATCATATTCAACCATTATATGGGATGTCGAATAAAATAAATAAAACATATTATTAGAAACTATGTATACGAGTTAGGGATGTTTCCAATAATTTAAGTTCTCTTATCAATTTTTATTTTCATTAAAAAAAAGTTGAAAATAGTCTTCTTTTTTTTTTTTTATTTCAAGTTATAATTTTATCAATTTCATTGAAGGTGTTTGGAAATACAACTTCTGCTTATGCCTCTCTTAAATTAAGTTAAAATAAGATAAAAGTTGTAACATCATTAGAAGAAAATTTACTATTTCCTACAATTTTCTTATCTATGGACTAAAACCGTTGTAAATAACTATTATTAATCATTGCTAAGAAAAAAGATGATGTAAATACTTCTTAGCTTATAATTATGAAAAGTATTTTTGGCATGGTTCTTAATCATGAAAATGGTTTAGTCACACTAATCAAAATCGCGACCGACTACTGTTATGTAGCCATAACCAATGACTATTTACTACAACTATTTATGTTTAAATATGTCAATTGACCATGGTTTAATCTTAAATTTCTTCCGGTGGCTATGAGAATGTTTTTTGCAGTTTAAATAAGTTGAATTTCTATATGACTTTTATGTCCGAATATATTTTTTGTATCTCCAAAGTAGCTCATCCCAAAAATAATTAAATATAATCAGAATTTGGTTCGATCAGATGTGAACAATCATATATCAACTGTAATACACATTTTTCATGTGATTAGTGTACAATTCAGAGAAAGTAACCAATCATATAACAAGTGTATCACACTTGCTTTATGATTGGTTTGGTTTGACTATACCTAGTTTCAGAGAAAGTAACCAATCATATAACAAGTGTATCACACTTGCTTTATGATTGGTTTGGTTTGACTATACCTAGTCTAGACAAGAATTTCCTCAGACTAGTTAGGTAATTTCACAAGTAAGCTTACAATGCACCAACTTTTGTAACAAACACTTCCACATTAATTTTTTCCTACTTATAACTATTACTTTGGTACCACTTCAAACTTTTACATCTCAATCACTTATCCATTTATTCTAAAATTAAGCAATCTTAAAAAAGCATAAATTTTGCAAACATCCCCTAACTTAAACTCATTTCAACCCAAAATTCATAAACTTTTTTCCACCAATTTTTACAATTTACTAATAAAAAATTATAATTCTTCTCATATTCGTATAAATACACAACACCAGGGACATGGACTTTTTTTTTTGGGTAAACGTAATTTTATTAATAAAAAAAACACATAATAGTACAACAAAGTTCTTCAGTTGATTTTTCTCTCAACAGGCCAAGGGATACGTCACCAGGGACAAGGAGTGATGATCACATATTTGTAACCCTCGTAGTTGATAAGTCTCATTAAGAAAATGATTTAATAGCAAGAAAAAATTTGACACTAAATTAATTAATCATCATCAAAAAGAATCTTTACTAAATTTATTGCTAACCTATATATATTATTTAATACTAGTACTTACTAAAGAATTTAGCAACGAATTATTTAAATATTGCGTGACTAAATTCATTAGCAAGTAAAATTTTTATATTAAATAATATAAAATAGCAACAAAGTTATCAAAAATTTTCTTACTAAATTCATTGCTTGTGAACTGCAGAATTAAAGTAATAAATAAAATTTGAATGAAAAAGTTAAAATTACAACATCATCATCATAATAATAAGATAATAGTAAAAATAATTAAAATCACTGCATAATACTGAAATTAAATACAGCAGCAAACTTCCTTTTGTTTTTAAATTTCTTGAATATATAATAGGATTTATGAGAGTTTTATGTGTGCAATCCATTAAATGTTATTTCCGCATTTACTGAATATATGCACATCCGAATGGATAAGGACTCCAGTTCACTGAACACAGAAATAATTATATTACTCCCATTTTCAAAATTATATTTTTTATACCTTGACCTGTCATAATATTTAAAAGTAAAAGGTGCAAGTTTTTAGTTATTGTTTCCATATTAAAAACGTAGATTTTGATAATTAATTTCTGTAAGATTTTTAGAACGTGCAAACATTGACCATTTTCTTAAATTTGTCAAATTCAATGACCATATGTTGTTATGGATTTCATTATCCAATACATATATACGCCACTCAGGTAACCAAAACCAGAAAATAAAATTTATTTTCTGACGTGGCATACGAATCCAAAACATAGTACTCTTACTTTTTTTTTTTTTTTTTTTGTTTTT
The DNA here is from genome assembly GCF_000512975.1 of Sesamum indicum. Lineage (NCBI taxonomy): Eukaryota > Viridiplantae > Streptophyta > Magnoliopsida > Lamiales > Pedaliaceae > Sesamum > Sesamum indicum. The sequence goes on from NC_026150.1 coordinate 14,685,715, forward strand.
GCTTTTCTTGCCTTTTGATGACGATCGTTTTTTTTTTTTTTTTTTTTTTTGTTTTTGCTTTTCTTGCCTTTTGATGACGATCGTGCCTATAAATATAACACATTCCTTGTGTACATATCTTCCATGCACTGCATTGTCTCCTTTTCTTTCACAGGCCTTTTTCTCTCAAGAGCTATTCTTTATTTCCTCTCTCTCTCTCTCTCTCTCTCTCTATCTCTACTCGTGTGTGTGTCTATATATATATATATATATATACAGAGTAGTCATGACGTTTTCTAAAGACGATGCTCGTACTGCTGTTGGTATTATAGGTTAGCTTCTTGATTTTGGTTGTCCTTGCAAGTGATAATCTTTAGATCTTCTTTCACACACATATTGTGTGTCTGTGTGTGTGTATGAGTTTGTTGATTATCTGCATATACACTCACTTACACACACATGTGTACGTATGTATTGAGTATTTTCAGATATCACACATGTGTGTGTGTTTTGGATAATCACACACTCACACTCACATACAATCAGATATTGGGATAGCATTAAGACCATTTTTCCAAACTTTTAGATTTTAGAGATGAGTTAAATAAAATACAAAATTTCACTCCTCAATTAATCAAAAATATTAAAAGTTCTGATTCCGTGACTCCGTCGTTAAATCGACACAAGTCTTATCTTTTACCCTGTTTATATGTAATTACCCGTGACGTTTTAGATTTTTAATTTAATATATCCAAACTCAAAACTGATGAATCTTTTAATTATTTGTTTATTTTTCCAGGGAATATCATTTCACTCGTATTGTTTTTGTCCCCAGTGTAAGTTTAAATTCCAGAATTTAATTTCTCATTCTTCAAGTTTTAATTTACTTTTATGATTTTATCCAAACAATATTAATTTAATTTCCCATAAATATAATTAATTAATATCTAACCTTAATTTCTTTTCCTAACTATATATTAAATAATATTAGGCCAACATTTTACCGTATATGGAAGAAAAAATCAGTGGAACAGTACTCACCAGTGCCATACCTGGCCACCTTTGCCAACTGTGGGCTCTGGGTGCTATATGGACTGCCCATGGTACACCCTAAGAGCACCCTGGTTGTGACCATCAATGGTACAGGCTTCGTGATTGAGATTCTGTATTTGTCGCTATTTCTCATATTCTCCGACGCCAAAAAGAGGCTGAGGATTGTGGCGGTCGTGGTAGCGGAGTGCGTATTCCTGGCGGTTTTGGCCATCCTCGTGCTGTCGTTAGCCCACACCACCAAGCTCCGGTCGACCATCGTCGGTAGCATTTGCATGGCCGGCAACATTTTTATGTATGCGTCACCGTTATCGGTCATGGTACGTGCCGGTGTGTTTTTGGTGTCTCGGTCTGAATTTCTTGGTTGTAAATTAATGTTGCATTCGTGCTGATTTTATATATACAGGTCCATTCTTTGTGGATAAAATATTTTTTTCAAAAAAAATTAATGCAAAATTATATTTTTGATTTTGCAATTTTAAGTCGTTAGCACTTTTGGTTCTATAACTTACGTCATTTACACATTTAGTCTTTTTTTTTTTTACGACTTTAGTTCTAAACATCTCATATTTGCTCCTCGTTTGATAAATCTCGTTCTGTATTAACAATTTTGATCCCTTCATGCTGTAATAAATCTTATTTTTTATTCTGTAACTATAAGTCGTTAGGATCAAAATTGTCAATACAAAACTATATTTGTCAAAAAGGCCAAAACATAAATTGCTCGGACTAAACTAGTCAAAAAAAGGACCCAAATGTATAAATAAAATAAATTATAGGATCAAAAATGTTAATTACCTAAATTTACAGGACCAAACATGTAATTTTACAAGAATTTAATGTGATGTGAATTTTATATGCTCAACGTGAATATATAAAGTGAAATATGAAACATAATACAAATAATTTGCATGCAGAAATTGGTGATCACCACAAGAAGTGTGGAGTATATGCCCTTTTCCCTGTCCCTTTTCTCCTTCCTCAATGGTGTTAGCTGGACTTCTTATGCTCTCATTCGTTTCGATCCCTTCATCGCTGTAAGTTCTTTCTCATTTTGATGGTTCACAACGGTATCACATCCGCGTGAGTATCATATGTCTATCTAATTATAGATTATTTTAATTATAGCTTTTCATTTAATGAACAAAATAGAATACATTTGTAAATTATATATTAGTGTTTGGTAACTGAAGAATCAAAATCATAAAAATTTAAAAATTTATAAGATTTATTTGTTATCGTAGAAAGATAAAGAATTAAAATACCAAAATGACTAATTTATAGGACCAAAAATGTATTTAAATCCCAAATTAAGTGCAATAAAGATCTCAATTGCTTTCATATTTACAATCTAATTGGAATTTTATATTACACTTTTGTATTGCATATTGGTATTACATTATTGTGTGATTAACACGTTTCTTGGTTGAAATTAAATCATAATTAAAAATAAGATTGCATAATATATATATATATAAATCTAATATATATATTACGGTTCAAAATCTAATCAAGTGCTCACTTATTGTGAATAATTGTGGTCATTTTTCATTAGATTTGAGTACAAGGAGGAGAACATTATTGCTCCGTAGTGCGCGTTTTAATTAATTGTTTGTACGTTATTAGACTCTTTTTTCAAACATGTTACTATATATGATGAAACATCAATTTTTCTTTCGTTGAACAATACTAGACATCGCCATCAACTTGCTTTTCTTTTTTGTTTTTTTAAGAAATTACATTAACGCCCTTCAACTTAGGTGTTATTACACAAACACTTTTTACCCTTTGCAAAACTCTTGAAAGTTAATTGCATTTACAACTATATTCCTCATCCAGGAACAAAGTTTTACAATACTACTAGAATTAAATTACATTCACACCTCCTTAAAAGGGTGTACTTATATAATTTTATAAAAGTTAGAGAATGTTTGTGTAATTAAATTTTATTTTGGGGGTGTTAGTGTACTTTATTACTTTTTTGAATTGCATTCATTAATTTTATTGAGTAATTATTTTTTAATTAATTCATTTAAATAATTTCTATAAATAAAGTTTTTCAATTCAAATGATAGTAAAATATCTTAATAAAAATTATCATTTGAAGAAATATAACTATATTTTATGATTAGTTATTATGGTAAAAAATAAAAAATATAGGGACCTATACCGCCTTAGACAAATTATTTTTGGTGGCCAAAATGTGGATTGAGTAATATAGCTTTATTTTTGTTTTTCATTTTACAAGTAAGCATCCTTTAGTTAATTAGTTATACGAATAGTTTTTCATTTATATACGTTAAAAGTTAATTTACTTTATAAAATATAATAAAAAAATTATTTTTATACACACATCTAATATGTTTTAATAGTTAAAATAATTAATCATGATCACATAATGACTATTAACTATTATTTTGATAAACGAGACCATAAACATTAGTCACAAGAAAATAGCATGGCTAATATTTTGGAAAAAATGCAAATAACTCCCTATGATATTGCGAATCAGCAAATTATATCTTGTAAAAAAAATAAATAATAATTTATCTCTTTATATTTTTTAAAATAAAGCATTTTACCTTCTTAGACAGAGAGGTAAATTGTTTCATTTAAAAGGTACACGGGAATAAATTATTATATTCTTTTATAGGAGGCTAATTTATTCATTTTCAACACCACAGGTGAATAAACTATTATTCACCCTAATATTTTGTTTATAATTATAGTAATATTGATCAACTGTGGAAAAAAATTAAGTCCCGAAATCTATTTTATTATCACATAAACAGTATTAATTTATTATAATTTCTAATATAAAAAATAATTTATTTATTTTTCAGTGTATTAGATATGTATAGCATTTTTCTTGAAGGTTTTGCTTATTCCTAATCAAAGTTGGGATATGGCAATGCAGGCTCCAAATGGGATGGGAACTGTTCTTGGACTGGCCCAATTACTATTGTACGCCACCTTCTATAGGTCAACTAAGAGAATAATGGCTGAGAGAAAAGCCCAAGGAGAAGTGGGCTTGACTGGAAAACCAACAACAACAGACTCAAACAATAAGAATGGTGTTTAGGAGAGTTGAAATAGTCTAGCCCAAAACAAGGCCTGTTTGGTTGGGCCTTTTTTGTTTTCTAGGTTTGACTATAAAGTTCAGGAAATCCCTTCTATCACGTCCATTTATTAAAATATATATATATATTACAAGATCTAACCCCTTATATTCTACCAAAAAAAAAAAGAGAAAGAAAAAACCATCGCAAAATATTTTTTAAGGAGAATAATAGTAATATCCTATGTTTCTGTACACAAAAAGAAGATTTAATACAAAATACAAATAATTATAACAATGAGCAATATAAATGTTTAGAACTACACTTTTTTCTATTATTCATAATTGAACTAGATTACTATATATATATTTTTTTGTTTGTATTCATTAATAACTCATTTTTTAAAATATAATAGGTTGTAATAACTAATATTCACATAAAATAATGATATTATATATAAATGAAAAATTATTATTAACGTTCTTACATGTGAAGCATGAACTATTATATCCCAAGGCTTGGACAATACCCAACTCCCACCACGAAACGCAACACATACGTGTACAGTCTTGTGAGATACATTCTAGAGCGCAATTATCCCACATACTCAAAACAAAATTAAACTCAATGCTGAAAATTCTAGAAAATTTCATGGAAAATTACACATTAGGTACCAAGCCCACACAATTACATGTCACGACAAGTGTTTCTTCTTCTTTTTTAACAAATTTTAGGAACCATGCCCTAGTCCCTGATACTTGTACCACGCAATTTAAAATTATGTAGATCCTATCAATAGCATAGAGCAGCTATCCGTCATTTTCTACATCCACTTATTTTGGAGGAGGAAACAACTCAAGGGCTTAGTGAGACCGATGCTAGAGTGCAAGAGCATTAAACAGTAGTATATAAACAAATTTTAATGACGAATTATATAAAATCTCCAATATTTTTAAAATTTAACTAAAAGCCTCCTATGTTTTTTAAAATATTACATACTCTCTCCTTCTGTTAATTAAGTTTAATGGTGTTAAATTTTGTCCTAAATTACCCATTATACCCTCCTTATATCAACCATTGCATCTGGGCGACCGTCGTCGTGGGCCATTAGTGGCCGAGTATGGAGAAGAAGAAAAATAGAAAAAAAACCCTATTTTTTTAAAAATAAAAAATATTTTAAATAGCATTTATAGCAAGTAATATAATTTAAAATAATTAGTATAATTTGTTGGTATTTTGATATTTAATTAGTATATTTTATAAAAAAAAATAAAGTTTATTAAAATGTATTTCAATTAACAATAATTTAATTTAGTTAAAAATATATAATTATTATAATTGATTTTTATATTTCATATGAATTTTTAATTTAAAAATAATTTTACTATGTTAAATTTGTATTGTGTTAAATTTGAAATTTTAATTTTTAAAAACTTTACCTACTGTTTAGGTGTTTTTATATTTAAATTATATTTCATATGAATTTTAATTTAAAAATAATTTTAGAATATCAAATTTCTGTTGTGTTTTTTTAAAGTAAAAATTTCATATACTGTTAGTTGTTTTTATTTTTAGATTAATATGTTTCATAATAAATATAATTTACTATAATATATTTGAACTCAATAAATAATTTAAATTAATTAAATATTTAATAATCTATATAAATAATATAATATAAATTAATGAATTTAAAATTTTATTTAGACATAAAGGAAAGGGACAAAATGAACATTTATATACTTAAAGTAATCCTAAAAATGGCAAAAAGTAAAGCTCACTTGCACAAAAGGCGAGCATGAGCCACTCTCCGTTTATTTTAATGGAGCGGGTCTTTTATTGCATTTTATAAAATACAAGGGTTCTTTTGCCTATTAAATTAATACATGGGGATTTCACGCTATGTCACCAAAATACAACGGGTGTTCTTCAATTTCTCCAAATTTTAATTATCACTTGCTTACAAAATCTATTTAACGCAACATGTAGGAAACCAGAAAGCCTTATAATCCAGAAGTGCAAGATGCCTATGAAAAATCAGATCAAGCAAATACCACTCTTTTGTCTCCCAAAAGACTACTTACTACCTTATACTTCAAGCATGGAGCGACCTTGTGACCGTTTAGAAATGCCATGCGTAGGTACATGGTGGCTCAAATCATAGCCACAGATGACCTCCAGTGTGTGTGTGATAGAACACACAAATTGGAATAGAACGGCGGAACCCCTATTGGCCGCCTTATGATAAAAACATATTAAAGTAAATAAAAACGATCTAACCGTCATTGAACTCATATAAAGTAAAATTTTACTTTTCTATGAAATGTCATTTCATTTCTTCGAAAAATAATTACGGAGACAACTAGAGATATTTTCACACCCAAAACAAGTAAAATATAATGATAGTAATTTATACACCTCTAGTTTTCGCAAATACTTGTGTAATTGGTTAGCGACACTCACAATAGGGTTCCAACTGCTAGTTAGCTCTGGTCCACGGTTGTCCTGATGTGGAAATATCACCTTTCCAAATGTATTAAATAGATTAAAATGCATAAAATCCCATGTGCTTTAAAGTAAAAAAAACCCCCAACCCCCCCCCCCCCCTATTTTAAAAATAGGCAAAAATCTCTCTCTTTTTTGTTAAATGTAGCTCAACAGGCCCTCTCCGCTAAATTTAATTAATTGTGTTAACTTTTTTTCAAAATGATCGTTATATCCTAACTTTGTTTATATTATATCTTATTTTAATAATCGCTGGATCTACATTATTTATATCAGAATTGTTAGATCTAATAAATGAATTTTACCCATTAAATCTTAAATTTATATAAAAAAAATCAATGGTTTATATTTTAATTATTAAAAATGTATATTATAAAAAAATTATTTAAAAAAAGAAAAAACAAAATTAACTTCCCCACCCCCCGCCGCCCGCCCCCCCCCCCCCCCCCACACCCG
>NC_026150.1:14692835-14853802 GCF_000512975.1 Sesamum indicum
CCTCCTCAATCACCGGTACCTACCCCATCCCCTCGCCTTTGTCAACCTCCCCCCTGTATCTTCGCCACCTCCCCCTACCCCCACGCCCTCGTAGGTGGGGGTGACGGCGTCACACAAATCAGATTGCTGTCACCCAAATAAAGAAAGAGAGCGACGATGACCCTAGGCAATGTTGTCGCCCTTCTATGCGGGGGCGACAACCATTGCCCTAGCCCCTAGTTTTTTTAACTTTTAACTACTTTAATTATATTAATTAAATATATTTTAATTAATTAAAAATAATTTTTTAGATAATTTTAATAATTATATATATTAATTAATTAAAAATATTTTAGATAATTATAGTAATAAAATATGTATTTTAATAAATTAAAGAATAATTTAGTAAATTATTTAATTTAATAAATTTGAAAAATAAAAAAATATTAAATTTAAATATATATTAATATTTTTAATATAATAATTTATATAAGTTAAAAACATTGATAAAAATTGTAGGTAATTTTTATATTTATTTAGTATATTTTAATATACTAAATAAAAATAAAAATCTATTTAAATTAAATAATTTAATTAATAATATATAATATTGTAAGTGATTTTTTATTTATATTCAAACTAAATTATTTAATTTAAAAAAAATTAAAAATAATAAAAAATATTTAATATTTAATTTAAATATATATTAATAATTTTAATATAACATTTTATAAAAGTTAAAAATTCTGATATAATTTTTAGGATTGTTATATTGATTTAATATATTTTACAAATAAGTATTAAAATATATTTAAATTAAATAATAATTTAATTTAATTTATAATATATAATATTATAAGTGACTTTTATTTATATTCAAACAAATGGGACAAATTGAAAATTTGCCCACTTAAAATCCTATTCTTGTGTAGTATGTTTGTGAGTAGATGTTAAGTTGTATATATAGTGGAAGAGAAGGGTATTTTGGACTATTGCACTACAAAAAAGCTGAAATAGGGTAAAACAAAAAAAAAGGCCCCTACTCTCATTTTCACTGCGTGTAGAGCATCTTGTGTCAGTTTTGGATGGAGGGGGTCTTTTTTGCAGAGTTCACATGGTCTTTTATGGCTATTTATTTAATACAGGTAAGTTTTGTACAATTTTAGCATAACACAGGGGGGTATTATGCAATTTTCCCAAACAAATCTGTAGAAAAATTATATACTGGTATGTTTTTGGACTTTGGGAGAGATGGAAGACAAGATTTAACTGATATAATTAATTTTATTTTCGTCTCATTAAATTTCAACAATAAGTAATAGATCTTAATATATGGTACATAATAAGCTCATAACACATCGTACTATAATTAGTAGTGCCCAATTATATATTATTTAATCGTGTCTAATGTATTGAATAGGTCTTAATGTGCCCATACGAGAACAATGTCTAAACTTTTATATATAGATCCACTTGTTCTTCATTCCATCCATCCACATGACGCACCTTTAAGAATATCAAATTAACAAAGCAACACATTTTAGTATGGGAGGAGGTAAAAAAGCCTGTCACCTTTGGGCGCTGAGATTGCTCTCTCCATTATAGGGATGAGTGAGCAGGCATTTCCCTTCAACTGCCATGATGGCCTGGGTGATAGGTACTGTGAGAGGGGTATAAACAGCTTGAATTCTGTTAAAAGATGCCGTCTTATCTCTGAAATCAGTGTGCAGTTTCTTGAAGGGGGCCTCCTCCCTGACTTCCTTCCTTTTCCCCCCGGCTATCTCTTTTGGCCGCCTGAGGGTCTTCCATGTTGATGTATTTGGCGGTTCGAGCCAGGAGAGCGTTGAACTTCGACACAGGATTCTTAGCCAGGGATTTAAAGAAATCCCCATCCAAAAAACTGTGGGAGAAGGCACTGGCCTTTACTTCTTGCGTGGCAGAGGGCACCTTTAAGGCTACAATATTAAATCTCCGCAGGTACTCTCTTAGAGTCCCGTAGTCTCTTTGTTGCATAGCGAAGAGGCTAAGTTTCGTTTTTCGTAGCTTTCGGCTACTACAAACTGGTGTAAGAACAAGGATCTAAACTCCTAAAAACTTCCTATCGCTCCAGGAGACACTTGATTAAACTATTGCTACGCGGCCCTAGCGAAGGTAGTTAGGAAGACTCGACATTTGATCCTGTCTGTATATCTGTGGAGCAAGGCTGCATTCTCGAAGCGTGCAAGGTGTTCTTGGGGGTTAGTTGACCCATCATACTTTGCAATAGCAGGGTACGACAATTGGCCGGAAGCTCGTCCGCCATCATAATGTCTGTGAAGCGGACACCCTGCAATTTCTCTCCGGGAATTCCAGCTATCTGGTGCTGCATGTCTTGGAGGCCTTTTTGAAGACACTCAAAACAGGCTAGGCATTGTTACGGGAGCTCTGCAAAATTTGTTAGAGGGAGCCCTTGTACCTTAGTAAGTAGGGATCTTATCACAGCAACTCCTTCTTCTGGAGGAGTTCCTTCCGTTCCTTCTTCAAGGGTACCCCTTTCCAACACAGAGGTTGGACAAGCAGGGATTAACATTGTCATTTGCTTTCGTACAGCTGCTGCGATAACCTGTTCGATCACACCCAACAAGGCTGGGGAGATTTCACCTGATGTTGTGTCAGAGGAGCTACTTCACCTCGGGGGATCAGCCAACGGCTTGGTCACTCTAGGAGACAGCAATGGAGCCGGGAAGGCTGAGGCGGACCCTCCTACTGGTGTTAGGGAGGCCCGTGCAACAACCTGTAGAGGTTGATTGCTATCAGGTGCCTCTGCAGCCTTCTGCTTGTTAGAGGGATTATTGGAAATCTCCATGGTATCTCAAGTCTTTCACTCAAGGTTCCCACAGACAGCGCCAATTAGTGCATGCGATTTTAGCACGAATCCAGAATCCTTGGCTCTTTGAGATGGATCTGGACTACTTGAGTAAGAATTCTGGAGAAGAAGGACCTACAAAACAAAGCGTTAACACTTTGATGCTTAAGTTAATCCCGGATTTAAGGGTAGATAAAAATAAGAAGGAATGAAAATGATAGATTATGATAAAGCTAAGAAGTTAATATGCAAGAGCACGATTTTGATGCAACAGAGTAGCAGTAAGAGAAAAGTTCTCGAATCTGTCAATGAGGCGTGAGGGGAATCCATTAGCCTTAACGAGAAAAGTGGGATCCTGTAGATAAGAATTCTAATTATCCGTTGCTTGAGCCTCAAGTCTCTATATACAGGGGGCTCTTTCTTTTCGCAATTCGCTACCTGGTGAGGAGTCATTCAGGCACCTTCCTTCCTATTGGTTTGTTTTGGGAGCCTCCAAGTTTAGCTCTTTCTTTTGGGCCAAATCTGACAAAATTGGCTTCTTTCCTTGACTGGGCTTTGATGCAAGGAGGGGGTCGATGGACCTTTTCGCTAGGCTAAACTGGATCGTAGGAGGTCCCTTTCATGGGCTGGGTGTAGTGATTTGGATGGGCTGCCTTCTTCATGAGCTGGTGGACCTTCGACTGGGCTTGGTACTTCATCTTGGGCCAATCTCTTTTGGACCGTGCCCATCAAAGGGCAATATTGTCTAAAAATTTAATTGTAGGGAGAAAAAAGTGTTATATTTATTAGTGTTTGGGATAAATATTATATGACGATAGTTAAAGGGGGCAAAGTATATTTTACACTATGCATAAAGTCAAAATGGTCTAATTACAATAAAATATTATGCCCGAATCATTTCCTTGGAATAGAAAGTAGCCATTGATAAATTGGGAAACTTACCATTTTTTGTGTTTTTTTTTTTTTTTTTTACTTTTTATATTTTTTTTTTTTTTTTTTTTTACTTTTTATATAAGACTGTACACTATTTTTTTTTATATGTTGCTTTAAACACTAAATAAAATACTTCAACCAAACATTTTTAATTAAGAAATAGATACAATAATGATGCTTACCTTAAAATTTGGAAAGAGAGAAATCTGCATACTATGTTATGAATAAAAAACATAAAATCTGTGTTAATTTATACACAAGAATAATAATAAAAACAAATCATTCCACAAATTTTGATGTACTCTACTTGCAGAGATGCCGGAGGGCGCTAAGCACATATGAAATATCATCTTGTTCAGGTGATATGTCTTACAACCTTGAATCCCTTGTCCAAATCCTACAGCAGTTCCTGCACCCTGATCATGACCAGCCTCTTTGGATTCTTGATCCCAACAAGAAACCACAAATTGAATCCCTCCTAGAGAAGGCCCGTTCATTGATTTTGATATTGGACCTAAATATTCCTTGTTGATATATTTTTGTGGTTGAATAAGTGACGAATGATGAGCAAAATCTTTTTGATATTATAATTACTGGTTTTAGTATATAATTGAATTATTTAATTTACATTCAATATATTTTATTTAAGAGCACATGTTATATTTGGTCCCTTAAATTTTTGTTTAAAATCACTTTAGTCCCTTTAAATTTGTAACATTGTCGAATTAATCCCTTTTTTAGGCATGAAACCTATTTTTTTAATATTTTTGTATGTTGCATATGATGTGATTATCTTGCATGAATAATAAAATAATTTAAAGTCTTGTAAATATAATAATATTTCAATTCAACTAATATATTTAAAATCTTGATACCCGACGATCAATCATAGACTAAAAACATCAAGTTCAGCAGAAGAGGTGGCATGATACCCCCAATTTATATAGACTATAGATTGATAAAATAAATATCATATAAATTTTGATAAGAAAAAAATTCAAATGCATCAATAAATAAAGGATAGAAATGACAAAAAAATAAATCACTATCCCATTCACAATACCGAGCTCATAAAAACAGAGGGGATAATTTTTTAAAAACTTATTAAGTACGAAATGGAAAAAGAAGAACTAATTGTTGGTAGAAGTATCAATTTATTAGATGCTGCTCCATTCGATGATAGTTCCACTGCACAATACCGAGCTTTTCCCTTTTTTCGTTTAGGGGCCAAAATCCATGTAATGAAGTACCAGGGATCGACATTGAATTAGTGTCACTGTAACAAATACAATAATTCTTAATTATTGTGGTTAATAATAAATAGTTATAACAAATAGTTATTAATTATGACTATGCAATAGCTGTTGACCGTAATTTTGGGAGGGTGGCTAAAACATTTGGCTTCGTAGCTTTTAGCTCTAGCGAATAATTTTTTCATTGATTTATTTAACTGTGATTAATAATAATTATTTACCATAATTTTTAGTCTATTGATTGGTCGCTTCTTAAATTTAATACCAATTACAGAATAAATATATTACATTTATCATATAATTAAATTAGAATTTGTGAACAAGGTCCGGACAAAAAGAAGGAAGAAGATGAAATTATTGAGACAAGTATCAAGAACGAGACACACATGCATGCTTTAATTATTATTATTCTTTACCTCATCTACCAAAAGGGAAGAGAAGAATAGAGTATTATATATTGTTAGCTAATAATCAACTCAATTTGAGACAGACAGAGAGAAATGGCAGAGGCTGCAGTAAGATTCTGATGAAATTGAATGTAAAAGCCATGGATATCAATTTCATAGTACCAGAAATGCAGAAGACCATTGAGTGTTATTTCATTCATCCGTAAAATTGGTACAACTGCAGCTTAAATACAAGTTCAGAGACGGCGAAAGAGCCAACTGTGTAACTAACTAAAACAGAATAACAGATTGTATTCCACCTAAACTGCCACCTAAGCTACCAATACCAACTAATGAAAGTGAAATACATAACTAATGAAAACGTAATGGGGAGGAATGCGACTTCTTCATATCAATATCAGAAATAGAGCCAAGACCAGAAGAAGTAGCAGGAGCAGAAGATGATGTTGCAGACGAAGCTTGAGCTGCTGTTGTTGAATTCAACAGCCCCCCCTCATGTTGGGCGTGGGTGAAAGAACGTAAGGCCAACTTGGACAAGAAAGCAGCAAAAGATGGGCCAGGAAGAGATTTTGTGAACATGTCGTCGGCAAGCTGCAGTTTGCCGGAGATATGCGAAGGGAGAATGAACCCGGACTTGAATTTGTCACGAACCAAATGAAAATGAATCTCCAGATGCTTCGTGCGTTCGTGGAAGACCGGGTTTGCAACAATGTGTAATGCGGCCTGGTTGTTGCAATACAAAGGAATCGGAGTCTCGACAATGATATGAAAATCCTTCAGTAAGACAACCACTGTAACTCGCAAACAGTGGCACCCAAGCTTCGATATTCCGCTTTAGCCGTTGTCTGGAAACGGTGGACTGTTTTTTAGTTTTCCATGAAGCAATAGCATCACCCAAGAAGATACAATAACCACTAAGAGATCTACGAGTATCGACACAACTCCCCCAATCATTGTCGCAATAGGCTTTGAGAGTGGGAGAGAAAGATGCTGGGAGAAAGAGGCCCAAGTCTTGGCAACCAACCAAAGAACGCACCAAGTGGAGTGTGGCATCCAAGTGTGCTTGTCGAGGCTCATGAAGGAACTAGCTAAGTTGCTGCGCTCCATAAGATATATCCGGGCGAGTGAAGCCTAAGTAAAGGAGGCGACCCACCAATCTGCAGAAAGGCTCAGGATCAGTGAGGCTGGGAGAAGACTGAGAGTAAAGCTTCAAATCGAGGGGAAGTGGAGTAGAGGCTGGTCTGCATTGCTCCAATCCTGTGTCTGCAATAAGATCACGAATATATTTATGTTGACTGATCCAAGTTCCTACTGGCGAACGAGCAATCTCTAACCTAAGGAAATATTTGGCGTAGCCTAAATCCTTGATACTGAAGACATCATCTAAGAACTTCTTCACTTCAGTAATCAACAACTCAGAGGGTCCTGTGATGAGTAAATCATCGACATAAACTAGCACAATAACAAGTGAATCGTCAGAACCTTTAACAAACAAACAATAATCGTTCATTGACTGTACGAAACCAAATTGAATAAGTTTGGCGATGAGTTCCTGATTCCATTGGCGAGACGCTTGTTTTGTCCCGTACAAAGAACGCTTGAGCTTACAAACCTTGCCTGAAAGAACCTCATAACTGGCCGGAGCTACCATGAAAATGCCCTCATCGAGGAAGCAGTGAAGAAAGGCGTTGTTGATGTCGCATTGATGTAAGCCCACTTGAAACCATTAGCCATGTTCAAGAAAATTCGTACAGTAATGACCTTGGCAACGGGGGAAAACCGATCAAAATAGTCGACCCCCTCCACTTGGTTATACCCATTTGCAAGGAGCCTCGCCTTGTAACGCTCTATACTGCCATCAGCATTAAGTTTAATCTTATAAACCCATTTAGAACCAATAGGTTTCTTACCAGGTGGTAAATCGGTGAGCTCCCAAGTATCATTGTTTTCCAGAGCACAAAGCTCATTTTGCATCGCCTGTCGCCACTCCTCACATTCCTTGGCCTGATTGTAACAACTTGGCTCGCGAACTATAGACAGAGCAGCCTGAAATGCACAATGAGAGGGCGTAAAGCTATAAGGAGGAAGATGTGAGGCATGACAAACAAAGTCTCGGAGCCAAGACGGCGGCTGTATGTTTCTTTGTGAATGTCTGAGCTGAACAGAGGAAGATGGAGAGGATGGATGTTGAGTAGGAATGGAAGACTCATGTAAGACCTCATTGGAAGGGGAAGTCTCTGTGCTAGAGGAAGGCACATCAGAAGGTGGTGGCTCTAAAGCAGAATCAGAGGAAACAGTAGACTGACTGTCAAGGAATGGAAGAGGAAAGCAGGTGTCTGTTTCATTACCTGCAATAGAACCAAAAGGAAACACTGTTTCATGAAACAAAACATCCCTTGATATGAGTATTTTGTTATTACGGATATCAAGCACCTTATACCCTTTTTGATTAGGCGAGTATCCTAAAAACACACACTCAAAAGCACGGTGATCAAACTTAGACTTACCGGGATAGAAATTTGAGGCAAAGCAGAGACACCCAAAAGACTTGAGATTATCATAGTTTGGAGGTTTTTTATGCAGGACTTTAAAAGGTGATTTCCAATCAAGAGTGGGAGTTGGGAGTTTGTTTATGATATGGGTAGCTGTCAAAATAGAATCCCCCCAAAAATAACTAGGAAGGTGCGGCTGGAATATCAAAGCTCGAGCTACCTATAGAAGATGTCTATGTTTTCATTTGACTACCCCGTTTTTTTGGGACGTATAGGTACAAGATCTTTGGTGACATACACCTGTGCTTTGGAAGAATTGAAGGCAACTAGAGCTTTAAAACTCGGAGCCATTATCGGTTCTAATAGTCTTAATTTTGCAACCAAATTGGGTAAGGATGTGTGGAAAAAAAAAACAGTCAAAGTATGCAACGTTTGGGAATTATGATTTAATAGATAGGTCCATGTAGCTCTAGAAAAATTATCCACAATCGTTAGCACATAATGTGCACCTGACAATGTTGCCTGTTTGTAAGGCCCCCAAACGTCGACATGTATTAGTTCAAAGCAAGAAAGAGTGCAAGTGCTACTGTAGCCGAATGGAAGATGAGTTTGTTTAGCCAAGGGGCAAATGCTACAAATATGATCTTTGTGGGGTGTAGGAATATGCAGAGATTTAATGTGTCTTATTACATCAGAAGATAAATATCTTAATTTTTGATGCCAAAGGACAAAATCATCAACAGAGGAAGAAAATAAAGATGTGAGCTACAGTGATTAGAAGCAGCAACAAAGGATTTTCTGTCCAAGTGATAGAATTGTCTACGTTGCTTTCCTAGAGCCAAAATGCGATTAGATCTCAGGTCCTGCAGTACACAAAAGGAAATGAGAATTTGACATGATGAGAACTGCAGAGTTGAGACACTGAAAGTAAATTGTGGGTAAAATGAGGAACAAGCAACACGTTAGTCAATTTAAGGTTGGTGCATAGTTGGATATCACCACTATGTGTGGCAAGAGTAATACTATTATCAGGAAGGCGTATCTGTGTGGAGTGTTTCAGGACGGTAAGAGATTAGAATAGCTTTACATTCCCACTCTTGTGATTGGTGGCTCCTGTGTCTACAATCCATGAGTTAGCATCACAATCCATTGAATGAAAATGATTCAAAGCCATACCTACCGTCTCTGTTATTTGAGCGAAATGGACATTAACTGGATCTTGAGGGACCTTATTCTGAACCATTCTCAAAGCTTCCAACAGTTCAGACATCAACTGATCATTACTACTGTTAGAACCTTTTTGTTTATCCATTCCATTATCTTCTCTAATGGTTACAGCGTATGCTCGTCCCCCATAGCCCTGTTTTCTTCTCGAGTCATGCAATTCCTTGTACCAATCTGGAAAACCGTGAAGTCTAAAGCAACTTTCTTTGCTGTGTCCGGTTATATTGCAATGCTCGCAATGGAGATTTCTTTTATCCATAGGCCCCTTGCGTCTCATGAATTGTCTGGGACCTGTATTGAAGGCTGGATGTTTTTGTTCATATGCTTTCATTGCAGATCCTTCCCCTATGTCAGAATATTCAGAGTTAACCATTCTTTGCCGTTCAACCCATAATACCATCGAATAAGCTTTATTAACGAGTGGAAGTGGTTCTAGAACTAAAATCTGACTGCGAATGTTATCGTAGGAGTTATTCAAACCCATCAAAAATTGTATCAGCTGACTAGCGTCGTTATGATCTGCCTTGGTCTTGTTGCAACCACAAACGCAAAGCCCACACGAACACATAGCTGGTGGCATGAGGCATAACAGCTCATCCCAGAGCTGTTTCAGTTTAGTGTAGTAGCTAGTGACAGACATATTTCCCTGCGAAATGGAGCTAATCTCTCGCTGCAACTTTTATAGTAGAGTTCCGTTACATTCCTGTATCTAGCTTCAAGCTCCAACCAGAGGTCTCTGGACGAGCTCGAGTACAGGTATGCATTTACCAAGTCTTTGGAGATGGTGTTCAAAATCCAGGTCCACACCGTACAATCTGCAATCCTCCACTGTTTGTGTTGTGGAGTTCCAATCGCAGGCCTTAAGCCTGTGCCGTCGATACACGTTAACTTGTCCTTGCTTTCTAAGGCCATGGGAGGAATTGCAGGCGCATCAGTTGATGAGCTCGCCATTCTCATCGACTGTGAAAATAACGTCTACGAAAAATTGATTAAATTGCTTCGTATACAGAGACCATCAAGATGATGGCTCTGATACCATGATGAAATTGAATGTAAAAGGCATGGATATCAATTTCACAGAACCAGAAATGCAGAAGACCATTGATTGTTATTTCATTCATTTGTAAAACTGGTACAATTGCAGCTTAAATACAAGTTCAGAGGCGGTGAAGAAGAGCCAACTGTATAACTAACTAAAACAGAATAACAGATTGGATTCCACCTAAACTGCCACCTAAGCTACTAATGTCAACTAATGAAAGTGAAATACATAACTAATGAAAACGTAATGGGGAGGAATGCGACTTCTTCATATCAGTATCAGAAATGGAGCCAAGACCAGAAGAAGTAGCAGGAGCAGAAGATGATGTTGCAGACGAAGCTTGAGCTGCTGTTGCTGAATTCAACAGATTTCTTCTTGAAAACATGCAGAAGCTGGCGGCGGAGCAAATCCGTCTGATTGCCAAGATGAGGTGGAAGAGATGAATAAGGAGCTTGAACTGATGAAATCCTTCCGATTCAGCCTGCAGACGCGTAAAGGGAGAACTATTCAAAACATTGCAGAAATAGATACGGAAGGCTGTTTATGAAGCGGAAGTCACCATCAATGCTTGCGTGAGCCATGCTGTTGCAGCAACAAGAACAGCGCACAGATACTGCATGCCGCCCCTATTGTTGTTCACCTTCACCCCAAAGCGCCTTAGTCTCGCAAAACAGGTCTGATCCGTCAGGATACATAAGATCAAACCTGTCTTCGATGAAGCTAAAATCAAATTTGCAACTCTCCCAATAGTAGAGGAAGCTCATCCAGAGAAAGATGCAGTGGACAAATTTCCAAGGGTATGTATGTATTTAAATTTCTATGATTTTAAGATCATATGGTGATGTTAAGATTAATATCCAAATTAATTTTTGCAATTTAATCATATAACTTTAAAAAATTTGGTCGTTGTGATTCCATCTAACTATTAGTATATAACAATTATATTTTAACAAAAATGATGGTAACTGTTTTAATTGATGAGAAATATTGTGCTTACGGTAGTTTCTTGGATGTGTAAATGGTAAGACTCGCTAGAGGAAGGGCTTGAACCTTCGACCTTGTGGTTAACAGCCACACGCTCTAACCAACTGAGCTACTCCAGCCCCATGCACCCCTAGTCGATTAAAATAAAATTTGATCCTTTACCACTTATACTACAACCAACTCATAGAGAAATATTGTGTTATTTGTAATTAACTTTTAGTTTCACTCATATTGTTAAAGCAAAAGTAAAATATAATATAAAAAATTAATATTGGAATAAAATTAATTACTCAAAGTCCCATAGAGATTTTAATTCTTGATAAGAAATTTCAATTAATAAAATTGATAATTTTTTATTTATAAGTTTTTTTAGGGTAAATTACATTAACATCCAGGAGGCTAGGCTCAAATAGAAAAATATTTCATAACTTTTGTAAAACTACAAATACACCTCTTGAATTTATAGTTGAAATTTCAACTACTACACCCCCTATTTAGAGACAAAATTTGCACAAACACCCCTAAAAAATATTCATTAGCACTCCTTAGGGGGTATAGCTCTAGCTTTATTTTCTAACCTAAATAGGTTTAATATAATTTACCTTCTCTTTAAACTACATTTTATTTTTAAAAAAATTGTATAAAATCCCCCAGTATTTTAAAAGTTTAGTTAAAAACTCTCATGTGTTAAAACAATAAGCAAAAAACTATTGTATTTTTTGAAATAATGTACACTCTCCCCTTCCGATCCATTACCTATGCTTAACATAAAATTTTAAGTTCATGATATTAATTATGTTACTGCCACTGAAATATTAGTATTATACGATTATAGTTTCAAATAAATTGAAAAAAATTATTTTAATTGATAAGGAAATTACTTATAAGTTTTATTATTGCAATGTACTTTTTAAATATAATTGGTTCGATTAATAAAAAAATTCCCAAAATCAAAATTTTATATTTCGTATTCACTAATGATAATATTTCATGATAGTTTATCAAGCCAATTAATATGAAAATAGATGTAAAAGTTATGCATTCAGGACTATCTAGTGCTAAAAAAGTCAAGTAGTAAGTGTATAATTGTCCTTTCGCAATGAGTAAGTGTATAATTGTCATGATACTTTTATATATACTGAAATATATATCCCGTGCAAATGTAGAAACATATATTTAGATGTGAATTTATATCATTTATTAGCTACAAAGAATATTTAGTCCACAAATTTATTTATATTTCTATAATTGAAACATTAGTTTATACAATTATATCTTTTTAGAACAATGATAATAATTATTTTACTATTTAATTGTATTATTTGTAATTCACTTCTAGATTAACTTATTTGATACTATTAAATAAAAAGTTTAATTCTTAAAATTGAAATTTTCATTTTGTATATACTAATTATTACACTTGATGATAGTGTATTGAAATAAATTAGTGCAAAAATAAAATATAATATATTTATGTCAATTATTTTACTACACAGTAAGGTTTTAAATTAGTTATTTGTTATATTAATGTTCACACACTCCTCCAATCTCAATATCTTGGGGGCATGACAAGTCACTACTCTTTTCAAAATATTTAATAGCACTTGTAATTTAATCAAATTGATTTTTTTTTCATAATTGAAATTTGATATTGTTCGTTATTATATATAGACAGATCTAAGATTATATTAGTATTTTATATATTATTCATGTATTTTCTATTATAAATTTTAATGTGCCGTAGTAATTAAAAATTTCTTAATGTAATTAAGATATATTTTTCTGAATAGTAATTTTGTTGATATATTAACTATTTGCATATTTGTTTTTTTTTAGTTGGATATGTTAATCGTTCTCTAAGTAGTCTAGAGCAATTAGCAATTACTGAATAATTTTTTTATATATAACTAAACTTTTATTTATTATTAAAAGAAATACTTAAGCAAGGGTATAATTGCCTTTTCACAATGGGCTCCAAGTCAAATGTCAAAATCATGGTGAAAAGAGGGAAATTATTACCAATAGACTTGTTATGGGGCATAAACTGTATATATGAGAGTCTTGAATTTCTCTAATTGCATCTGTGCATTGTCAATCGTTATCACAGGACAAGAGAATAGTAGGTCTTGATGATGAGGCAGACAAAATAATAAAGCATCTGAATGAAGAAGACTCGGAGGAGCTTGAAGTTATCTCCATCATTGCTATGCCTGGCCTTGGAAAGACAACTACAGCATTGAAAATTTATCGTGATTCAAGAATTCGAAATAAATTATCCATTGTAATGGGTTTACGTTTCTGAAGAGTTCAAAACCAAGGATATCTTTCTCACTATTCTCAAACAGTTTGTTAAGATATATGGCCCAAATCTGGAGCCCAAAACCTAAAGACCCACAACCACTTGGAGGCCCTACCCGGCTACTCGATCCAACCGTGTTGCCCGACCCGGTCAACTCTCTTAAATACTACTTACCTAACCCTAATCTAATATTTTCCTCCCACTTCTCACTTCTCTCCGCCGACTATTCTCTCTTCCTCTCTCCCGTCCATTCTCCGATGGTGGTTAAAACGAAAACCATTCGGCTGGTTTCCGAAGCCAATCTAATGGCTTCAAGGAAACTGCCCAACAGCCATAACCTCTCGGCCGTTACTTGAGATTGTTATATAAAGGGGGTTTTCATCCCTCCTTCGGGTACGTTTTACAGAAATCTGTTTTCTCCTACAAACCCCTCCGATAAATCTCTGTAATTCTACTGTGAGTCTCGGGTGTCCGGTGTTCTTTCGGGTCTGTGTGCTCTGAGTCCTTTTCGGGTAGTTTCTGAGAGGTGCAACCGTGGATTGTGAGGGCCTTTCTGGTTGGGAGCGGTACTTTGGTGACCGCGTTCCTTTTTACTTGGATCTGGCTAAATACCTGAGCCATTTTCAACAGATATTCTTCTTTACATTTTTGTTGTATTATTTTCATTTCTGCAATTCTATTCGGGTTGTAATTTCTAAGTAGTTTATACTCCACACTGGTTGTAATAGTTGATAGGGTTCTTTGTGAAAGAAGAGTACCACTGGAGGGTTATACCCTACAGTGGTATCAGAGCCTACAATCTGATCCGTGCAGATCCGTGGTGGTGGTAACTTCCGATAAACCCCTCATCTGGTTCTCTGTTCCGTTTATCTTTCCGTTCATATTATTGATTTCATTATTACTGTTTATTATTCCGGTTTACCGTGGTGTAGCCCCCTAATATCCCTCTTGGCCGGACCCTTGAGGTCGTCGGGTATCTAGACGGGACTTAGGCTGGTGAGCCTCGGTTCTGCTATTACTGCTTTATTAACTGTTGGTATTACTTCTGTTATTTTTGTTTCCTGAGTATTTTTTGATAACTGATCGCGGCCTATTTCTCTGTTCTCTGCATATTAGTGTATTGACTATGTGTATATCTTTTGTCATTGTTATATCTCTGTGATATCTGGAATTGGTGTATGTTTTTCCTGAAATTCACACTGTTTCTGTAACCTTGTTTTCTAAGTATTTGGTAGTAACTGTTTGAATCTGTCGTTCTGGGATTTTTCTGTTTTGATTACAAAAATCGAACATTTTTTTGCTAAAAGTCTTTCAAAATGGCTGGTTACAGTCTTCAACCCTTTGATGGAAAAATCGATTTTTCTATATGGCAACAAAAGATGAAAGACATCCATATTCAACAAAAAGTTTTCAAAGCCATTGATGGCAAATATGTGGAAAATATTTCTGAAGAAAAGAAACAAGAAAATGATGAATTTGTATATTCTTCTATTGTTTTAAATTTGTCCGATACTATTTTACGAAAAGTTGGTAATTAGAATCTTCAAAAGCTTTATGGGATAAACTTGAAGAATTGTATACTGAAATTTCTCTTCCAAATAAACTGTTTTTATTAGAAAATTTTTTTAGGTATAAACTTGACCCGTCCAAAAATATCGGTGAAAATCGTGATGATTTCACTAAGCTAATTCAGGATATCAAACTTACTGGTGACAAATATATTGATTAATACTCTCTCATTGTGCTGTTAAATGCCATTCCTGAATCTTATTCTGATGTTAAGGCTGCTATCAAATACGGTAGGGACAGTGTCAATATAGAAACTGTGGTAAACGGACTAAAAAGTAAAGAACTAGACCTTAAGATTAATAAACGCAGCCAGAACCAATATGAGATTAATTCTGTTAGGGGTAGGACTAAGTTTAGGAATCTTAATTCTCGGTATAACAGCAGAAGCAGAAGTAGAAATAAAAACTATAGGAGTAAGTCGAGACCAAGAGAAACAAATCTTAGGGATGATAAAGTCAAAGATAGACGTTGTTATAATTGTGGAACAAAAGGTCATTATATTAAAGACTGTAGAAAACCTAGACATGAGAATAGAAACTATGATGATAAGGAAAAATTCTGTGAAGTTTTAGTTGTCTATGAAGTAAATTCTGTGAATACATTTGATATGCATGAATGGCTTATAGATTCTGGTTGCACATTTCATATGAGTCCTTTCAAAGAAATTTTCACAAATCTGAAATATGAGCACATTGGTTTTGTTTCAATGGCAAATGAGAAAAAATGTGATATTAAGGGTCTTGGTGACATTTCACTTTGTTTTGAAGGTTATAAAATGATTTTGAAAAATGTCAGATACGTTCCTGACTTGAGTCATAATCTCATATCATGTGCTGCATCAGAAGAAAATGGTTTAGAAGGTAGATGGGGAAAAGGCCTCATGAAAATTATGAAAGGCTCATTAGTTGTTTTCAAAGCTGAACGAAAACAAAACCTTTACATATGTACTGCATCCTATGATAATCTTGCTGCATCAGTTTCTGATTTTGATTTAACCACCTTGTGGCATAAGAGATTAGGCCATATTAGCCAAAAAGGCCTTGATTTTCTAAAAAGAGATGGTGTGTTAAATGATAGAATTGACAAAATAGAATTCTGTGATGAATTTGTCATGGGTAAACAACATAGAGTACATTTCCCTGCATCCCCATCCCCCAATCCGTCTATGTCTCCATGTATTTTAGACTATGTGCATGCTGATGTTTGGGGACCTAGTAATGTACCTACCCATAGTGGAAATCGTTATTTCCTGTCTATTATTGATAACTTTTCTCGTAAAGTGTTTGTTTTTCTGATGAAACATAAATCTGAAATTTTTGAAAAATTCAAGAAATGGAAATTTTTTGTTGAAAATCAAACGGGAAAAAAGTTAAAATCACCTAGGACTGATAATGGACTTGAATTCTGCAACAAAAAATTTTCTGATATGTGTGAAGAATTTGGTATAAAAAGGCACAAGACTAATCCTTATACTCCTCAACAAAATGGAATTGCTGAACGTATGAATCGTACACTACTTGATAAAGTTAGGTGCTTATTGATTAGCTCTGGTTTGCCTAAAACTTTTTGGGGGGAAGCTATCTTAACTGTTGCACATCTTATTAACATGTCACCTTCTGTGCCATTACTTGAAAAAACTCCTGATTTTATGTGGAATGAAAAATTACCAGATTTATCATCCTTACGTGTATTTGGTTGTGCTGCTTTTGTTCTCCAAGATTCTGATAAACTTGATCCAAAATCTATTAAATATGTTTTTATTGGTTATCCTGAGGGCATTAAAGGCTATAGACTTTGGGTTAGGAGTCAACTGGGTTTTAAAGTCTTAATTAGTAGAAATGTTACCTTTAATGAGAATGAAATGCCATGTTTATAAAAAACACAACCCATAGAAGAAGACTCAACTTTTAATAAAGTAGACTTAGAGGATAACCAACAAGGGGAGGAATTAGGGAACAATGAGGCACAATTAGATGATAACGAACAATTAGGGAACAATCAAGGAGTAGAAATCTCAGAAATTCAGAATCCTCTAGACAATTATCAACTCACTAGAGATAGAGATAGAAGACAACCTAGAATACCGACTAAAATTAGGGACTTTCATACGAGTTTCAACACCGAATTTATAGAACCCTCTAGTGTCGAAGAAGCCTTAAAATCTGAAAAGTGGCTTAGTGCTATGAAAGAGGAAATGAAATCCTTAAAAGACAATAAAATATGGATTCTTGTCCCTAAACCGAAAGATGTTTCTATTGTTGATTGCAAATGGTTATTCAAAATAAAACAGGAAAATCCTATCAAATATAAGGCTAGATTAGTTGCTAAGGGATTCACACAGAAAGAAGGTATAGACTATAATGAAATTTTCTCACCGGTTGTTAAGTACACTACAGTCCGCATAATACTTGCTCTCACTGCACACTATGACTGGGAATTAAAACAAATAGACGTTAAAACTGCCTTTTTGCATGGTGATTTGGATGAAAGCATTTATATGAATCAACCACTTGGCTTTACTGATTTATCTAAGCCTGAGTATGTATGTTTGCTGAAAAAATCTCTCTATGGACTGAAGTAATCTCCTCGTTAATGGAACAAAAAATTCGATGAGTTTATGTTATCTTTAAATTTCACTAGAAGTCAGTATGACCATTGTCTTTATTTTAAGCATGTGCATGATTCCCCAATTTTCTTAGTACTATATGTGGATGATATGTTAATTGCTAGTTCTAGCTCACTTCTTATATCTACTTTACAAAAGGATTTATGTAACGCCTTTGAAATGAAAGATCTTGGAAATGCCAAACAAATTCTTGGTATGAGTATTGCTAGGGATAGAAAACAGTTTTCCATTTCTCTAAATCAAAAATCATACCTTTTAAATGTTCTTAGAAAATTCTCAATGTAAAATGCTAAACCCACCACTGTGCCTTGGCAGCTCATTTTCAACTTAGTAAAGAGCAATCCCCCAAAACTATTTCTGAAAAGCAAAGAATGGATAAAATCCCTTACTCTAATCTGATTGGTTCTGTTATGTTTCTAATGGTATGTATTAGACCTGACGTTGCCTATTCTCTTAGCTGTCTTAGTCGTTTCATGTCCAACCCTGGTCCCCCTCATTGGGAAGCTGTGAAATACTTACTTAGATACTTACGTGGGTCTGATAATATTGGTATTTCTTTCTCTAGGTACTCTGATGATACTCGTCTTATTGGTTATGTAGATTCGAATTATGCAAATGATAGAGATAGTCGAAAATCTACATCTTCATCACTTTTTGTGGTTCATGCATTAGTTGGAAATCACAATTACAACATATTGTTGCATTATCAACTACTGAAGCAGAATATATTGCAACTACGAAAGCCTTTAAAGAAGCCTTATGGCTTGACGGGCTCATAAAAGAAATTGGCTTTTCAAAAGAAAAACTTGTAATCTTTTCTGATAGTCAATCCTCTATTCAATTGTGCAAGAACACCGTATTTCATGATAGAACTAAGTATATAGATGTTAGGTATCGTTTCATTAGAGATATCGTAGGGAGAGATGTTATAAAACTTGAAAAAATCAGTTCTGAAGAAAATCCTGCAGATATGGGTACCAAATGCTTACCTTCAGAGAAATTCTGTAAGTGCTTAAAATTGCTCCACTTAAAACTTGACTAAAAGCTTTCTGTCTATAGTTCTATTTTGCAGGTACACCAACGAAGTATTTGTTTTTGGCAATGATGAAAAAGACTAGATCCAACACCCCTGACCTACCTATTAGGTATTTGGTCCAAGGTGGAGTATGTTAAGATATATGGCCCAAATCCGGAGCCCAAAACCTAAAGGCCCACAAACCACTTGGAGGCCCTACCCAGCTACCCGACCCAACCGTGTCGCCCGACCCGGTCAACTCTCTTACATACTACTTACCTAACCCTAATATGATATTTTCCTCCCACTTCTCACTTCTCTCCGCTGACTATTCTCTCTTCCTCTCTCCCGTCCATTCTCCGATGGTGGTTAAAACGGAAACCGTTCGGCTGGTTTTCGAAGTCAATCTAATGGCTTCAAGGAAACCGCCCAACAGTCATAACCTCTCGGCCGTTACTTGAGATTGTTATATAAAGGGGGTTTTCATCCCTCCTTCGGGTACGTTTTACAAAAATCTGTTTTCTCCTACACACCCCTCCGATAAATCTCTGTGATTCTACTGTGAGTTCTCGGGTGTCCGGTGTTCTTTCGGGTCTGTGTGATCTGAGTCCTTTTCGGGTAGTTTCTGAGAGGTGCAACTGTGGTTTGTGAGGGCCTTTCTGGTTGGGAACGGTACTTTGGTGACCGCGTCCCTTTTTACTTGGATCTGGCTAAATACCTGAGTCATTTTCAACAGATATTCTTCTTTACATTTTTGTTGTATTATTTTCATTTCTGCAATTCTATTCGGGTTGTAATTTCTAAGGAGTTTATACTCCACACTGGTTGTAATAGTTGATAGGGTTCTTTGTGAAAGAAGAGTACCACTGGAGGGTTATACCCTACACAGTTCACTCAAGAAGACATGTCTGGAAATAGTGAAGAGGAATTATGTCAACAAGTTAAGCAGCATTTGTCGTCTGCAGGGAAGTTCTTGATAATCATGGATGATGTGTGGAATGTTGATGCTTGGAATCAATTCGAAGCAGCCCTGCCCAAGAGTAATAAGTTGGGTAAAAGTCCTGATGACCAGTCGTTTTGAGAATATGACACGGCGTGCAAATCGTAAAAGAGAGCCCCAGAGGTTTTGGTTTCTAAGTCGGGAGGAAAGTTGGGAGCTCCTCCAGGTACAAGTATTTGGTGAGATAGATAGATGCCCTTCGGAACTGAAACCGACTGGAAGACTTATAGCCGAGCAATGCTGCCGGTTGCCACTTCAGATTGTTGTCATAGGAGGAATTTTGTTAAACAAATTGTCATCCATTAGCAATACCAAAAATGAGTGGGAAAATGTATCTGATAGGCTGGGAACATATGTTAATGATGAGGAGCAGAAGCGCGTTGAGAGGATTATATTATTAAGCTACGATGAACTGCCATATGACTTGAGAGATTGCTTTCTGTATCGAAGACTTTGAGATATCGGCTTGGAGATTGATCCGCATGTGGATAGCTGAGAGAAGTTCTCTAAAGACACGTTGACACCACAGTCCCTTAATTCCCTTTGCTAGAAGAGAATAAGAGAGAAAACACACTAAGTGTGTAGAGGGAGGGGGGCAGTCGAATGGGGAGTTCTAGGGTAGGAATATTTTTTCGTGTTGTGTAATAATTAGTTATTCCAAATAACTAATTAGAATATATATAAATACCTGGTATGCATGTACTAGAATATGTCTAGGTTCATTCCATTATCCATAAGGCAATACATTCTTTATTCCAAATAAAGAATGACCAATATACACTTTCCAAAAGTGAGAATTGCTAGTCAATTAATTCCTTTTTGAGAATTATCCAATGTGTTTAATTAAGGGGTGCTTGGCCGATATTTTTGGAATAAAAATACAAAAGTCCAACTAATTTTAATTAAATTTAATTTAATTAAAGTTCACATAATTAAGACCATCATATATTTAATCCAATTAAATACATGGGCCCAATAAGCCTTTATTAATTAATAAGTCCAACTTATTAAATAATAAAGGCAAGCGCAATATAAATCAATCCTATTAATTTATCATTGGACTCTTCCATCCAATCGATCTCTCTCATTTGTAAGTAATTCAATTACTCATGGAATTAATGCCCAATCAATTCCTCATCCCTTCTCGGTGATTTGTGTGTAACTCTTTAGGTTCACTTTTCTGTTATACTTGGGCTAGTGTCAAACATAATTATTAATTAAATCTAATTTAATTAATAATTCTCTATCAACCGTTGATCAAGAAAGCATGTCACCATGGGTGGCCATTTAGAAACGGTCCATAGCACTAGAGATTAAGCGAATACCCATGTGAATTTTTAGGCTCTCGAGTCCATACGGGTATGGTCCTTTCATCTATTGTCTCTCTTCCTTAGTCTAGGGCATGGAATTGGGTTTTGGCTTCCATCCTGGATTGGGCGTCTATGCTTAATACTTGAGTTGTGTAACGCTAAATTGCTAGACATAGGAACCTCTTTTCCAATTCAACCAATGACTGTGCCCACAGGTTCATAGAGCATGAATGCATCTCCAAGTGCATAGGAGATACCTCTGTCACGTATTGACAGGGGACATATCCTCTTCTTAAAACTCGTCGTCCTTACTACATGCTTTGACTGAACTGGACAACGTTTATGATGACTATATCTGAGATACAATCAGCACTCCCACAAATCCAAGATACTATCACAGTACGCACGTGATGCCGTGATTCTGCAAGTTTGAGGACTACTCCCATACTACCAGAGCCGGAGATTCGAGTCATACCAACTAAGTCTCCAAGGCTTCCATATAACGATCCCCATGAGTCAGTTCAGTCGATTCGACAACTAGTTAATCGACCTACTAAGATCACATAGACGTCCCACATCTATAGTCAATGAAACGCGGTACCCATCAAATGAATGTGACTCTTAATGCATGTCTCGATAGAACACTCGATGCCTATTATCAAAACTTTCGACTTGGAACATTTCAAACCCAACCCTTGGCAATTGATTTCATGACCGCCATCTAATGTGCAGTCCAACTATTGGACGGTTGTCAAAGTGGTTTGTGGGGGCATCTAAAGAAAATGCGATCATATATAATGAGCACAATAAAGAAAATGCCAATGGGGAATACTTTTTTATTCACTAAATAATATTACATAGGATCAAGTTATTATTAGAATAGATACACGAGTGCTCAATCTAATTTGCTTCCAGGTCATCTATTCTAACATAGAGGGTTGCTACATTGGAGTCTCAAGTGAAGGACATTGTTAACTTGCATTTAATAAAAATTCATTGGACATGTATTTTGAAGGGTAAGAATTAGCCAAGCCCATTATTTTGAGCCCATAGAAAATTTCATGGAAGAAAATAAATGGCTAGCAAATTGTATTTTAGGAAACTGCAATTCTAGCCATTTTGGGGATCTCTTCATTTGGAATAAAGAGAAATATGCCTTGTAGATAATAGAATGTAATTATTAACATTCTTAATTATCAAACAAGGTATATATATAAATATAATTTTTATCAACTCATGAATGGTCTTCTTAAGCTCTTTTAGAGTTCATGATAAATAGATTTGAAGGAAGGGATGAAGAGATTGAAGGTTTACGTCAATGTATATCTCCTTTCAAGATCAACATTGAGGTTATCGAGCTCTTCCACAAAGGATAGAATCTCAACCCTATGTTTGTGCACAGACGACCCTCAGTCATCTTGGCTTCAAGAAATGGTTTCGCCGCGATAAATCCAATATACCAGTTGGGCACCACATAAATTTGATTTATGTGGAGCATTTTTTGAACCAACAACGTCCAGCCTGTCATACTGCTCACGGATGCCAAAAGCAGGTATGACACTGCGTACCTTGCAATTGTCCTTATGCCTTAAACCCAAACTTCAAATATTTTTTAAGTAAGGATTCCTTTCGCAAGTCCGATGGAAGTGGTTTTTCCATGACATAGACCTAGGTTGAAAATCGAGGACAATCCTCCAATTTTTGCAGTCAATTTTATCGATTGTATTCCATTAAATAAATCTCAAAAATAAAGAAAAATGAAAAAACGGATCTAAGACATGCATTCTAAACGCAGAGCAGAAAGAATATATAGATTACTGCAATATTGTTTGTAGTTAAGACTTGGTCTTTTAGTCATTAAATTCTCCCACTATTTCTAAAAAATTCCACCAGTCTCAAGTGGAATTTCGAGAAATCCTTTCCTAGTGGACTTGGTATCGACAAGAACAATTTATCATATCCTAATTTTACGATTCACATGAAAAAGGCCTTGTGGGAGGCAACTGATGCCATTCTCATTTGATGAGATTCCCAAGATATTTTGTATCACCTCTTCATATGATCCCGAGGAGAGAAATTTTTTTTGTTGTTGTGTGATAATAATTATAATTATTTCCCAGATAATTATATTTTATATCTATATACCTTGTTTGATAATCAAGAATATTTCTAAATACATTATATTATCTATAAGGCATATTTCTCTTTATTCCAAATAAAGAGATCCCCAAAATTGCTAGAATTGCACTTTTCAAAAATACAATTTGCTAACCATTTATTTCCTCCCATGGAATTTTCTATTGGCTCAAAATAATGGGCTTGGCCAATTTTTACCCTTAAAAATACAAGTCTAATAATATTTTATTTAAAATTCAATTTAAGAAAAATTTAATTTTTATTGAGCCCAACTTGTATTTAATCTAATTAAATACATAAGCCCAAATTATCCTTATTATATAATAAGATCTAACTTATTAAATTATACGAACCTGTCCAATATAAATAAATGCCATTAATTTATTTTTGGGCCTCTTCTCTCTTTGAAAATAATCTAATTACTTGTGGAATTAATTTCAAATTAATTCTTTTTTCCTTTCCGGTGATATGTGTGTGACTCTTTGAGTTCACCTTTCAACTAGATTTGGGCTAATGTCTAATAATATTATTAATTTAATTTAATTTAATTAATAATTTTTATTAACCCTTAATTAAGAAAGCCTGTCACCATGGATGACCGTCTAGCAATGGTCCATACCACTAGAGACTAGGTGAATTGTCGTGTGAACATTTAGGATCTCAAGTCTACCATCTATCATCTCTCAGCCTTAGTCTAGGATATGGAATTAGGTGTCGGTTCCCATCCTATACTAGGTGTCTATGCTTAATACTTGAGACAGCGTTACACCAAGTTTCTCAACATAGGAACCTCCTTTTCCTATTCGATCAACAACTGTGGTCAAAAATTTATATAGCGTGAACGCATCTCCAAGTGCATAGGAGATACCTCTATCATATATTGATAGGGGATGGATCCTTTTCTTGAAACTGACCATCCTTACTACATACTCGCACTGTATTGGATAAGGCTTATAATGATCATGTCAGCGACACAACCACCTCTCGCATAGACCCAAGATACAGTCATCGTATGCACGTGACTGTCGTGATGCCTCAAGTCTGAGGACTACTCCCGTACTATCCAAGCCGAGAATTCGAGGCATACCGACTAAGCCTCTAAAGTTTCCATATGATCAGCCCACCAAGATTGCATAGACGCTTCGCACCTGTCACCAGTGAATCACGGTACTCACCAATTTGAATGCGACTCTTAGTGCAAGTCTCCATAGGACTCTCGATACCTATTCTCGAGGTCTTCGACTTGGAATGTTTCAAACCTAACCTTTTGGCAGTTGGTTTCATGACCGCCATTCAATGTGCGGCCCAACTATATGGTTGCCATTCGGCCTATAGATTTTATTGTGATGTTTAAGTAAAATATAAACATACAAATGAGCACAACACAACAAAGTGGATGCCAAAATAAGCGAATTTTTATTGTATTCACTTGAAATAATATTATATGATATCGATTAAATTGTCAGAATAAATTAATCTTAGGCCAATCTGATTGGTTTATGTTATTCTAACAATCTCCCACTTGACCTAAAGCCAATCACCTATTGTCCTTAACTCATCTTATCAAGATATTGCGTATGAGCATTTGCCACACCAATTTAGACAGAGGATCTGCTGTGTTTTCTGTTAAGTTGTCTCGGTCCATCCGTACGTCACCTCTGCTTACATCTCTTTAAGCAGATGGTACGGTCTAAAAATGTGTTTGGAATGATGATGAGATCTCGGTTCCTTTGCTTGCGCTATTTTCTCGTTGTTATCACAAAAGATAACTATTGGTTTGGCAATGCCAACCACTATACCCAACTCTTGGATATAGTTTTTCATCCAAACTGCTTCTTCAGCTGTTTCTGAAGCTGCTATATATTCAGCTTCCGTGGTGGAATCCACTGTGGTAGCTTGCTTGAAACTTTTTCATGTCACCACAGCACCATTCAGCTTGAATACAAAACCTGATTGAGATTAGGTAAACGTAATTTTCATTACATAAAAAGTACAATCGTACAGTAAAACAGTGCTCAATGAGTATCGTCTCCCTCGACAGGCCAAGGGATACGCCAAAGTTTATATAATGCACACGAACTAACAGAGAGAGCTAAAGAAGCACTAAGAATCCTCTATCTAACATCTTCCACAATAAGTCTAGCAAGTGCGGTCGGTTCTCGCTCAGACTGCTCAAAACGTCTCAGGTTCCATTCCTTCCAAATATGATACACACATGAAGCCAGTTGCGCACGATAAGCCAGATTAATAATGTGTTGTCCTCTCCATTTTCTTGTAGCTCACTCTATGTCCATTGCCCAATCACGGTTCGGCAAATTGAAGTGAACGGATCGTCGAATAGATATAAGGTACCGTCAGGCGTAGTGGAATTGGAAGAATAAGTGTATATGCGTCTCAGTCGCGCCTTCATCACAAAGAACACAGGTGCCTAGGTAAGAGAATCATGGTTTATCAGCCGTCGAAAGCTTCCCCAGTATAGCAAGCCATAAAATAAAATTATGCCTGAGGATCTTGGGAGAACCCAAGAGTAGTGAAGACCAACCGACCTTGGGTCTTGGAGGGTCCAGTGATTGGTATAGAGAAGTGGATGTAGGACTACGATTCCCATACCACCAAATGATGCGATCAACACCGCCATGAATCCAAGGCAGTGACTTTAGAATCTCCAGACACTCAATGTCTATAATGAGGGGCCAATTCCATTGCCCCTCCATTATAACGCTGCTGAGCTTGGCAACAATCCCAAGCTCAAGGAGTTGCGGTTCATGGGAAAATCTGGCAATGAGGGGTCCAAGATGGTGTCAAGGATCTTGCCAAAGAAAGAACATAGCCCCATTACCAACCCGATAGTCCACCATCGACCGAACAAGGGATCGCAGGCGAAGTAGTTTCCGCCAACCCCACGAACCCCAACAGTCTGAAACTGCCTAAATAGATGTATTCTACAATCGCCCATGATAGAGCTACTCCACCCAAATAGACGTCCTATCACACCTTATAACCTCACAGAGCTTCTTACACATTAAAGCCTCATTTAAGGTCGTAATATCTCATAAGCGCTGACCACCTTCTGATAACGGCTTACATACATCTTGCCATGCTACATTGGAGTAGCCCCTAGTCGTCCCCCCTTTCCACAAGAATGCTCAAAGTATCTTCTCAATCTCCCTTATAACACCTTTAAGCAATAGGAACGCTGAGGTCCAATAAATGCTCAATGCCATAAGGACAGATTTGATGATCTAAATCCTCCCAGCATAGGACAACGCCAGACCTTCCCATCCTTTAATGCGTTGGTCAATTTTCGATAACAAAAGCTGACAATCTATTATCAATAATCGAGACGAGAGGAGCGAAAGTCCCAAGTATCTCATCAGTAATTGCCCTTCCAGGAATCCCAACATTGCCAACAACTCTTCTCGAATCCGGTGTGCCAAGCGAGAGATAATAAGGTGGCTCTTATGTGCATTAAGCCGTTGAGCCGACCATGATGCGAACACATATCAGCTTTACAAAATAGCAACAGATCATCTGTAAAATCAAGTTGAAAGAATCGAGCAGGAGCACATTTCCAATGGAATGAAAAACGCCCATCCTGTTCAATCAACTGTAGGAATAAAAGATTTAACACCTCTATCACAAGAACAAACAGGTAAGAAAAATGCCCATCCTGTTCAATCAACTGTAGGAATAAGATTTAACAGCTCCATCACAAGAACAAACAGGTAAGGTGACATAGGATCACCTTGCCTCAACTCTCGTGAGCTTGCAAAATAACCATGGGGTTTCCCATTCAGACCCACCGAGAATGAGGGTGTTGTTACACACTCTTCTATTTACCGAATAAATTGTGCTGAAAATCCAAACATGTGCAAAACTGCTAGTAGAATGTCCCAAAACCTGATTGAGATTTGCATCATCATCGTCCGATTGGAAGCTAGCATCGTCGTAGCCTTCCAGTATCAATTCTCCACCACCATAGATCAAGAACTTATCCTTAGTCCTTTTCAGGTACTTAAGTATGGTCTTGACCACACTCCAATGTGCTTCACCAGCACACGCCCGATATCTACCCATTACGCTCAAAGTGTATTTGACATTGGGCCTAGTACATTGGACAGTATACTGAATACTGCCCACGGCTGAAGCATAGGGCATGTCTGACATCCGTTTAAGTTCCTCATCAGTCTTGAAAGACTATTTATTTGATATCTTAATCCCATACCTCATTGCAAATAATGCTCATTTTGAGTTACCCATCTTCAATCTCTTTAAGACTTTCTCAATGTACAAAGATTGGGTTAATCTTTAATATCCTTTTCGGTCTATCCCTATAGATCTTAATTCCAAGGATGTACATATTCTTCATGAAAAATTGAGTTGACAACCACGCCTTTATATTTCCCAATATCTTGACATTATTCTCAATGAGCAAGACATCGTCAACATAAAGTACGAGGAACGTAAACTGAGCTTCCACTGATCTTCTTGTATACACAAGATTAGATTCATTTTTTGTGAAATTATATCCCCATATGACTTCATCAAAATTTATGCTCCAATTTTGGAAAGCTTGTTTGAGGCCATAGATAGCCCTTTGGAGACAACAGACTTTTTGTTCTTCTCCAGTGCAGGTGAAACCTTCCGGCTGATCCATATAGATCTCTTTCTCAACGAAATCGTTTAGGAAGGCCGTTTTCACGCCCATCTGCTATATCTCGTAGTCATACCATGCTGCTTTGGCGAGCAATATCCGAATGAATTTGGCCATTGCCACGAGCAAATAGGTTTCCTCAAAGTCGACCCCGAGTTGTTGAGTGTATCCTTTCGCCATGAGTCTAGCCTTGAAGGCGGTAACCTCCCCGTTAGCTCCAAGATTACGTTTGTAGTCCCATTTGCAAGCAGCTGGCTTAACGCCTTTAGGTGTGTCTATGAGGGTCCAAACTTGATTTGAACCCATTGAGTCCATTTCAAATTTCATGGCCTCAAGCCACTCATCCAAGTCGATGTCAGACATCGCTTCTCCATACGTTCTTAGATCACCGTCCAATTGGCAAGTAAAGCCTAAGAATCCGTACCTATAGGGAGGTTTGGATATTCTGGTTAACCTACCGAGAATTGGAGTACTAACGCTAGGAACCATAGGCATAGATGGTATTGCATTATCTTGACGAGGTATCTCACTTGACTCTTCAAATAGTTCCTCATCACGTCAGCTATCCGTAGAAAAGTCCTTTTTCAAGAATACTGCGTTCCTCGAAACAAAAATCTTTTGTTCCAATGAGTCATAAAAATAGTAGCCCACAGTTTATTTAGGATAACCTCTTAACTTCTTGATTCTACAAACTAAAAAACCAGATTTCATTACAACTCAATTCTATTGGATTGAATTTGACAAGAGTATTGAAAGTTTTGTTTGTAACACATATTTCTAGTTAATAAATATTAGAAACTTTTATGAAACGCTACACAAAAATTATGAAATTAAAGCAACATATATAATAGTGATAAAAATAAAATTTAAAAACATTAGCTTTCTCTTTTTAATTCAAGCATATGTAATTAATTCCCTATCATCTATCCTAATCAAAAATAATTATTCATGTAGTATAAGGATAAATTACAATATCCTGGCATGAGGTTTGGTATAATTATAAATACTATCTTGATATTTGAAAAATTATCAATGTTCCCTTGATTTTAATAGTCGTCTAATAATTAGCCCAATCCATTAAGTTTTCATTCATTTCTTGTAGTGAACTAACCAAAATGCCCTTGTGGATTAAGAATTATATTTTTTTTATTTGTAAAACTTTTCCATCCATTCCGTTCGAATTCTTTTACAATTTTTTTATTTAAAAAAAATAAATGAATACAATAAAGGCAAAATTGATAATTTTATACCACCTCCAAAGATTATATAATTTCTTCAAACATTAAGGGGGTACTTGTAATTTTTCAAGCAACGAGGGGGTATTCGTAATCATATTAAACCTCAAGGGAGGTCATTGTAATTTAACTAAACAATTATAAAGTATGTATATTCTTAATGTATCTAAAATCGGCTCAAACCATTGGTTGGGCCCTTACACTGGACGGCCAAAATCACAAGGCCAAGAGGCCACTTAATCCACCAACTCGGCCCACTAAAAGGTTTGACCCACTTGTTGTGTATTTAAACCTCCCTCGCTCTCATTTCTTCTAACCCTAATCCTAAACCCCTTAATCCGTCGTCTGTTTCTATCCTTCTTCCCCAAACGACCCTTTGGGTCCCCCCTTCTCCTCGATCTCCTCCGTGTCTCTTCCTTCTCCTAAAATGGTTGTTAAGAGATACTTAATGTCCAGTCTCTTTATATGGTTGGTACGAAATGGCTCTTGGGGTATTAGTTGAAAATACTATCATCTTCCTCCCCTTTCTCTGATAACTATCAGTTTCTTCATGCCCTAAATTTCGAAGTCACTGGGTTAAGTTAATAGCCTAAGTGGCATAACCTTTGTGGTTCTGTAAAACCCTTTGTGACCTATCCTTGGTGGATTTTGTGATTAGCCTTTGTGGCGTAAGCCTTGGTGGCTTCGTGAGATTTGAGCAACCGTGTTTGGGTTGTGGCCTTTGGCCTTAGTGGCTTAAGGATCTTGACTTTCTGAACTTAGATCTGTTACTGTCTTATGTTCTTCATATCTCTTATTCTGCAGTTCTTTAGGTTGTTCATTGTATTATTATTTCTGCTTATTGGATTTTTTGTAATTTGTTATAGGGGTTTAATTAATCCAGAAAGCCTGTAATTAATTTTTGAAATTTCTGTATATTGTTCGAGCTAGTGACCGATCCATCTTTTACACTTAACTATATTTTATGAATTGTCTTGAGCGTAATATTAATTAGTTCTCATTAAATGAAATATTTATGTGCGATAAGAGAATTTATACATATTATGGCTAAAGAAGTAAATAAATGCTTCATTAAATAATTAGGAGGAATAAATTGTTTCAAGAGAGACTCCAAGACATCGTAAGAAATTTAGGAAAAAGGAAGTGTTTCAAGAAAACTAGATAATATCGAATCTACTCTCTCTCTCTCTCTCTCTCTCTCTCTCTCTCTCTCTCTCTCTCTCTCTCTCTCCTGAATTATAAAATGTAACAAACAATTCCAACAAAAACATCCTTAATTATTTAGACCCCTAAAATATTTTTATTACAATCATTTTTCTAAATACAATCTGAATTATTACAATTTTTTTATTTAAATTAAACACTATTCAAAATTTATAATTTTTATCCTGAGTATAGAATCTATATAAACTTCATAAATTTACAATTCTTATATTCTTTATACAACTGATAAAAGATTTACATAATTTTTGCCTATATTGTTATATATATATTGAATTTTTTTTAAAAATAAATTATCAATACAAAATATTACATCGAACATATATATATATGTATGTACTGTAAGATTTGGAAATCTATAATATAATTATTATATAATATTCTATATCTTTTTAAGTGATACATTTTTATTATGTAGACATGTAATTGAATAAAAATTTATAAGTTATGTAACATATTTTTTTATAATATTATATGGATTATGTATGTTGGCACATATATATTTTTATATGTACTTTTTAACATAATTTAATTTACTTTGTAATATATATTTGCATATATTGAGCTTATAAATATTTTTTGTGTTCCATAATTTATAAAAAATTTATAAATGATAAATATTATTTTTAAAATAAAATGTGAATAAAATTTTGTTTCACTAAAATTAGTTTGGGGGAGATATTTTAATAAAGCATATTTTAAGAAGTAGAGTAAAAAAGTATAGGGCTAGGTGAGAAGGACATTTTAGCCTTATCAATGCCAAATTATTTTATCAAGGGTATTTTTGTTATCTTTTATATTTTAGGGGATGTAAATAAAATAAAATGCATAGTTTAGGAGTACAAAGTGTATTTAACCCTAATTTCTAGCATTCTTTTTTTTTTTTTTTTAATAAAATCAAAATGGGAAACTTTTACATAGTCTCAATAGGTATGGAAATTGTAAACCATGCTAACGTCTCATGCTACAACTCTATCTCAAATAGCTTAGAATATTTCTTGGATGAGAAAGCTAATGTTTTTCAACTCATTGATTTACAATACACTTGCTTGAATTTGAAAAATTGCAATTTTTATTTTCGTACAAACCTATTTCGGCAATTATGTTTTGTAATCTTAAAAATTTAATATTGAGCACATAAACAGTCAAGAGTTACTAAAATGGCCGAAAAAGTGCATATGATCAGTTTCATTGGGCATATTTTTCTTCCGGTTTTAGCAAAGTGCGGCCATTTTTGAGCGAAATGTTTAAAATTACAAGACAAAATTGTTAAAATAGATTCATACGAAATTAAAAGTAGCACGTCCCCGTACTTATAGGATTAAAATTACAATTTTCCTTAAAGACTCAGAATTAATGCTTCTGAAGCAGAACTTGTTTCCTGGAAGTGTGAACGCTGATCAGAGCTTTGAAGAGATGCTTACTTCTTTTGGTGTAAGATTCCATCTCCCTTTCCCTATTTGTAACCTCTGCTCTTCTACATGCTGAAACTGCACGCCGAGGCTCTACCCTGCACTGTAATTGTGATCTTTTCTGTCAAAAAATCATCAAATATCGATTGTTTTGTAAGTTTAATTAAAATTCTATGTTCCATTGTCGCTTACAAGCTGTTTATTGATAGGGGGGCTGGGGGAAACGGATCTGTTCTCGATGGATCCTGAGCGCCTCAATGGGAAACGAAATGGAGAAACTGAACGCCTCCCTGTTTTAATCATATGGATCATTAGCATCAAAGAATCAGACAAGCCATGCAAGATTGATGGTGAAAAGTTGAGGTTAATCGCATCTGTTAAAATACTAATAGACATATTCTTGTCCTCATATTCAAGCATAATACACTAACCTGGTTCTTTGTCAGGGAAAACCACCTTCATGAAAGAAAAACTAGGTCGATTCGGAGAAGGTTGTGTTGAAGGCATCCTCGACTCTTCTTTCCTGCATTTGAAACCACATGTTCAGCTAAATGTTTGACCGAACCGTAATGATAACTGCCCCTGCTGAATTCTTCTCATGTGGGCATGCATATACCTCAATAAGGGTCGATGTGGCTTCATTCGTGCTGCTTGAGAAAATGAGTTATCTGCATGCATGAAAAGATAATGATGGAGTTCATTGTCACTACATAATCTTAGGAATTCAAAATTCTCAGCTACTTCCTGTTAGGAAATGGGAGATTGAATTATAATGTGTGCAGAAACGAAGAAGGAAAAATCAAACCCAAGAATGCACAATTTTACAGAATGTCTTAGTGAAGATCTAATGACATAGTGAAATGGTGGGAAATAGGAAAAATGGGATTTACCCATATGATATGAGAAATAAGAACAAATTTATGTAAACAAAAAATAGCAAATTACCCCCTATCTAAACCCTTGATAGAGAGGTAATTTGCTTTATTTCCAAAATTTAGGGGAATAATTTGTTAATTTTTTTAAAAGGAAATTTTTTACTCATTTGACATATCACATAAAATAAATTACATTTGACTCGGTAAAAAACATATATTTTGGTCTCGTAAGTTTGTCACTAAAGGGTTTCGGTATCTCACGTTCTATGAGTTATGCATTTGGTCAATTCTTTACACGTCCGACATTCCCTCTGTTAAGTATGTAGCTGGAGTTGAAACGTTTACTGAAAATTAGAAATTTCCTCTTGAA
This sequence comes from Sesamum indicum, assembly GCF_000512975.1. NCBI lineage: Eukaryota > Viridiplantae > Streptophyta > Magnoliopsida > Lamiales > Pedaliaceae > Sesamum > Sesamum indicum. The sequence continues at coordinate 14,725,717 of NC_026150.1, forward strand.
GTGAATTTTTTACTGAAAATTAGGGATTTCCTCTTGAAGTGAAATTTTTACTTAAAATTAGGGATGTCCTCTTTCAATTTATCTTCTTCAACATGAGTAGAAGCTTCTCAGTCACTTCCTCAAACTCCTTTACATGGCTCCATATTTTTCAACAAAAACTTCACTTCCAAAGGGGAAACAAGACCACGATTTTGCTATGTTTTCTTGTTGAAAAATTTGGTCGATTTTCCATTTAAATTTGTTAAAAAATGATATATGTGACCTCTCCACGCATACTTAAAAAAAATTGAGATAGCTGAAAAATTGCAATACGGAGGAGCAAATCAGTTTTATTGACAAACTTGAGTAACAGAAAAATGTATATTTTCCCTAAATAGGCCGATTCGAGGCCAGGTCTAATTTTGGACTTTCACCGCACTTTGTAGTGATATAGCAAATTCTTTCTTTCATACCCATAGACATTGCCCCTTTTGGGTTAAGGATGTAAACTCGCTATATAAGTTGATTTTGATGTCATGTTCTTAAGATTAACTTGCTATCAAAGTCATTGAGTATATTTTAAAATTCAATTATGAACAACTCATTGATGATATGATATTTACACTTTATTGATACTTAATTGGAGTGGGACAAAATATCATATTTCAGTTGAAAAAATGAAAGACTGTGCCGTGAAAAACCACTGCCTTGAAAGCGAAATTTCGGTACTACCGTGGTGCAAATAGTATAAACCGATTGCTCCCCAAGGTTAACATAGCTATAACACTCTTACACGCTCACTCGTGGAAGAGAGTTTGGAACAACGAACAAAAACACTCAGAAAAGGAAGGAAAGAAAGCAGAAAGAACAGCTCTCGAATTCTTGGTGTTTGAAACGAAATGAGTTTGAGCCTATTTATGGAAGCATACCTTGGTTGTTGGAAAAAATAGAACTCTATACCATCCACACATTTGCCAATGAAATTGTTAATATTAGGAGCAAAAAAATCGGATTTTAGGAGTCCAAAAATATGAGAAATAAAGGATTTGAATGTAATTTTTTCAAAAATATATATAACCGCGCATGCCCACCCCTGGATGGGGCAGGCAGGCGCGCATGGTGATTCTTTAAATATCCATCTACCCACACTTTTCATTTAAAATGTAGCAAAATGATTTAATATATAAAGAAGAAAAAATTATTATTTTTCCTATGTGGAACATTAGTCATTCCCAACAATTTATTCCCGAATGATTTGGAAAGGAGCAAGCAACTGGAAATATACCTTGCTTGGGTTGCTGCAAATCGTATGGGGGACATGAGGTGCAATTTCTGTACAACTCCTTTGATTTGCTGCCTAACCCACGATTCTCTGCACCTGAAAGGTAAAAGAAAGTAACTTATTTTGTTCTGTAACTTGTAAAGTTTATAATTAATTTCCAGGAGAATTAATAATTTTGAGAAGAAATTAATTTAATTGCCTGTAAGAAAGTAACGCTTATGGTGCCCGTAATTAGCTTCTACCATTAACATGCTTCGCGACAGCCCTCCCAAGTTCATAAATCCCTGAGATGTGCTAAATCTCTGCAATGCCATTCCCAGATAGAGGACAACAATTTCTCTGTAATTTCTAATAATTTCTTGTTTATTGCAGTTCGAAAGCCACTAAAAGACACATGACTTTTGTTATGACTAATTATCAACGTTAAAAATAAGAAATTATAAAAAATATTAATTAATCATAATTACACAGTAATTATTAGACATTGTTTTCACCGGAGGTTAAAAAACAAAATCCATAATAAAAAATTATAGAAAATATTAATTAACCATAGACAAAATTTAATTCCTTATTTGGTTTAGTTTTCAGCTTTTTAAAACATCTATGAAAGTGAAAATATTTTTGTTTATACTATTCTCGAAATGTTTTACTATTATTCTCATTTCAATCATTATTTTTTTTATATATTTACATATATATAGAATGTTCCAATCATTAAATATAAACTTATACATATATTTTTATCATAATAATTTGATATAAAATCACTAACAATTCTAAATCAATTATAAAATATAACTATCTATTTCATTTAAATAAAAGATGTATTTGATTTAACAACATACTAGCAATAAAACATAAAACTATCTTTTCTAAAATAATATATATATATATATATATATATATATATATATATATATATATATATATATATATATATATATATATATATATATATATATATATATATATATATATATATATATATATATATATATATATATTGCCTTTGATACCACTGACAACAAAAACTACAATTTCATCAATGTCCAATCATATTCTTATTTTCACACGAAAACAGATAAACAAATTGAAAGCACACATTTTCCACTGAGAAATTGAAAATTAAAAATGAAAAACAAAAATCAAACATGGTTAAGTTTTCACATTAATTTTGTTTAACGGTGATAAATATAGTATTAATTTAACATAATTTTTAAAATTTAGCAAAACTGAAAAACAAAATCTATTTCTTTTATAGTGAAATAAGGAACATCAATGACAACTCTAAAACAGGGATTCCTTAGGCCTCAAAATTGTTCATGATTGTGAATAGAATGAGCAAATCTTTTACCTGTTCAATGCAAGAAAATCTGGACGTCATTGAAGAGAATTGATTAGCCTTTTGGTCCAACAATCCGTTGAGCTTATCAGCCACTGAGCCCAAGTGGTCCACAGTGTTCACAAGAGCTTTAGCCACATAATTTTTCGATGATTCTACAACACTACGATCACAAGTACACAAAAACGACAACTTTTAGAGACAGAAGAGCAAAATAAACTCCTACAAAATTGGACTATCATACAGAGACTAGAAAGTCGTACAATTGTTTGTGATCGACTTTGTTGTAGGACGACTCAAAGTACTGAGCAGCAGAGTACAATTGTTGCCGTATATTTTTCAAATCCTAAAAGATGAAAGATGGATCTCGTAAGTAAAAATGAAAACATGGTTATTTTTCAATATGTCGCATTTTACTGTAAAAATGAAAACGTTAACAGAGAAAAACACTCTCAGAAGAAAAAGTAAATGGGATCCTGAAGTTAAAACAGAAGCTCAACTAGAAGATCATACTCGCATTGCCTTTTTCTTTTTTTCTGGTCATAGGGATTTTTGGGAAAATATTAGTTTTAATGCCATAGGTGTAGGGACCTGACAATTTTAGTATAACATGGATCGGTTTTATCTTGTAATTTTAAAATTTTTGCATATTGGGGATAAAAATGAACAAAATGTGCTAAAATAACCAGACATGTCCACCCAATTAAAGTGATTAGACGTCCACTTTTTCAGCCATTTAACCTAGCTACAATAATGATAAGGTATATTAAGAAAATTAGACGTAGAACGGCACCTTCAAACTATCAGCGAATTGCAAGCTCTGCTGCATGAATATTTCGTCGTAGACTGGAGGCTTCGGGAAACAATTTTCTGAAATCTCCATTGTGTGAGAATTTTGCCGTCTTCCTGTTCTCTGTTTGCGTTGAAAATAAAACAATTTTCAGACAAATATGATGGGCAAAACATTACGAATCAAAATGACAAAATGCTGAATCTCAGTGGAGAGATGAAACAGTTGACGTGAGAGAGAGCACAAACCAAAACATTTTTGCAACTTATGTCTAAGAAAAAAGGGAGATCGGATTGCTATATAAAATGGAAGTTGGTACTGACTTTCTGGGTTGTGGAAAACTGGAGAGAGAAACAGAAAGATGGATCAATAAAAGATATAGTGACAGGAGCATGGGAGCAGACAGGCTGTGGGGTTGCAAGAATCTCATCAAAGCATTACTTATAGGAGTGAAAAGAGGCAGAAAAGCACAAAAAGCACGAAAAACAGATCGTAATCATGGATTACATATGATTAGTTTAATAAGGTGTACATGTATAGATAACTTAGGGATGCATGACAAACTTGTAAGAAGATTTCATCATAGAATTTGAACAAATATCCAAGATTTTACTAAATTATTGCTTGTATATAATGTTCATGGTTAACAACTTGGAGGTGGTGTGGAGGAGGAAAGGCGGGAGACATGCTTTTAATTAAAAGCAAAGACACTTTGCTGGAAAATCAATCAACCACTTATAAGGTGTAGGTGGGGAAATTAAGTGTAACTTTAATTTCAATTCTTCTTAAATTACTCTCTCCTCTCTCTCTCTCTCTCTCTCTCTCTCACACACACACACACACACATGCTGAGTTCCTTGCAAAAGTTTGCATCAATTTGATTGAGAAGAGGTTTTATTAAGTGACCGGACAATTTTATGATGAAGACAACTACATTTAAGGTGCAGACATAGCATATATGTAGTGTGGTTTTGTTGGCATTATTTTTAAGTTGCGAAAATATAATTTTACTCTCAATTAATTCTCTTTGAATTACTACCCCACACGCACTGAATACTATGTCCAATTTTATTGTATATATGTTCTAAATAGAAGTTTAATATTGTGATCATTAAAAAGTAATGTCTAAGGGTTAACTATGTCAAATCATTATTTTAAATTAGTTATTTTTTTTAAAAAAAAAACTCACTTTAACAATAACACCTTATCTTGAAACACTTGGAAAAAGAGGGGGAAAAGAAGTACCTATAAGCTATTTGTACTATATATTATAATTGGTGAGGGAATTTGGTGTCATGATTATCTTTATATGATTTCTTTTCTTTATGAAATTTACAATACACTAGTCTCTGTGTTTTGTGTGTTTAGTTTTGGAATTAAACCAAAAACGAAAAGGATGTACATGTGAAGTGTGGTAATAGATAAGGCAGCTAATAATTGAGTATGTGCAGTTGGAGATATTGATAGCTCATAGGAGGATGGATGGCTCAAATGGGAGCTACATACTTTTCTCCCTATCAATGCAAAACCTTTAACTTTACTCCTCACAAGAAAGGTGTATATATATATGGTATTAAAGGATTATAATGCTTTATGACCTAACTTCAACAATGCTAATCAAACCACTCTCATATATTTCATGATTCATGAGTGTGCAACTTACTATAAATCATCCCCAATCAATTATGGGACTAATTTATTACTAAAAATTTCTATATTTTTTTATTTCAATTATTTTTCCCATCTCAAACGACTAGAGTTAATATTATGTCTGGTTCAAAAGATTAGGAATGGGATAAAATATAAAAACACGATAAAACCCAATTTACATCTAAAGATTGAGTCGAATTCTTCACAATCGAAAGATTATTTCATAAAAGGTCAGTTAATGATTGAATTCAAAAATCGATCACTATTAAACTAAAGTCATTATATTTCAAGGATTGTAATATAAACCCATTTTATATTCAAAAACTCTTGGTCCAAGCCACTATGTTTCCTTTGGGCATTTTTGTTCTCATACAACCGATATCAAAAATTAAATAACCCTCATTTTAGCTAAAATTTCATGACACTTTTTCTGCCACAATTAATTATTGATAGGGATGGCAATTTATATAACCCGAACTCACGAGAACCCGTTCTTGGGCCTTCATTTTAAAGACCTGCACGAGGCCCAACCCAGTACATATATATATATATTTTAATTTTATAGATAAGTTGTAATTTACTTTTTTTTTTTAAATTGCATTAGTATGTAATTTATTTAAATTTTTCCTAATCCCTACCCTTCCCAACCGCCTCCAAACACTCTCTCTTTCACTCCCACCATCTCATTCTCTCTCTCAAATCTCTATTTCTTTTCTCAATCGTTTTCTTTCTTGCCTAGATCTACTTTTCGCCCTCCATCATTCTTCATTTTTTCTCAATTTCTCGTCATCTCTCTTCTCTCTCACTGTTTAGGCGTAGCTCTCTTGCCTTGTCCCGCCCGCCTTGCTACAACGCACGCTTTGCCTTGCCTTCTTACCTCGTCATTGCCTCTTTCTCGCCTTGCCCCATCGCCTGCTCAGCACTCGTCGTGCCTCACGTCTCCATCGCCTGATCCTTCATTGTGGCTTCTCTCCTCTTTTTTTTATGCATTTAAAAAAATTCGAATTTGTCGGTGTGAACCTGCACCGTTAGGTTTTCAAGTGTTGCAAGGTATAAGAAAATCCGGGGTTGGGGGGTGCAGGTCTGTCTCATAGTTGGATGGAAGGGTCCTGGGTCCACCAAAAGTCGCTCCATACCCGCGACGTTGCTATCTCTATTGATTGACCTGGATTATTATAGTCTCTCTGCAATTGTGAACACAACCTAGCTGGTAAAATATTTTGCATACGATTGAACTGAGCTAACGCTGTCGAGAAACTTGTTTCTTTCTTCTTTGGTTTCAATGCTTTCACACCTTTTTTTATCCAGTTTTTTCTTATTCATTTTTGTATATATCTTCGAACAAGAAGATTACCCTACATTCCAGTGAGGAAAAGCAAAAATTGTTATTAATACGGAGAGGTTGGGATTTATGTATGGGTGGCAATGGGGCGGGTTTGGGTCGATCCAGGATACGCCCTCCAACTTCGAGAGGACCCGGTACCTACCCCATCCCAGTTATTTAAAGGGCTGGTTTAACTCGGTAGACCAATTATTTTTAGTTTTTATTAATTTCATACATATATATTTATAAAAAAAAAATTAACATATCAATTACAAATAAAATTGTTCATGACCCAACCCAAATATTGAAGTTCAACAAAAAAATTTTCATGTACAAATAAAATTATTCATAGCAAAATAATCCAAAATAATTTATAACTATTATACATTAGTAACAATTTCTTCATATGCTTCTTCTGTAAGTATTGTGGGATAATTTTTCAGTTTTAATTTCATCAATTGTTGAACAAATACCTAATAATAAATAAATAAAATGATATAATATTTTGTTAGTATCTATTCTATTAAAATAAAATAAAATAATATAAATACATATTAAATAAATATACGGGGGCGGGCGTCCTTAAGAACTCGGGATCCGCACCGGACCCGACCAGGTCCAAGTTCTTAGGACCCATTACCCGCTTTGCTTTTAATTTTTTTGATGCAGCCGGTCCGGAAAAGGTACGGATCTAATTGCCACCCTTAGATTTATGCAACAAACAAGCAGCGACATTTGGATACGAATCTGGGAAGATGCGGACCTAGTATTGCCACCCTCTAGAACAAAATTGTTCCTATGATAGTAAGTGTAGCACTAATTTTTAGGTATTATTACGCTTAGAAAATTGACCATACAAACGCATGGGTTTAGACCTATGTTTGGGTCAAGTTTCGTGAAATTCTGAAAATGTGCAAAATTTAGCTGTTTTACACGGTTTTATTAAAGAAAGTTTGTTTTCCTTTCATACTAACTTGTAGTTATTATTACGCTTAGAAAACTTACCATACAAATTCATGGATTTAGACCTACGTTTGGGTCAAGTTTCGTGAAAGGGAAACAAACTTTCTTTAATAAAACCATGTAAAACATCTAAATTTTGAACGTTCTAAGAATTCCACGAAATTTGACCCAAACGTAGGTCTAAACCTATGCATTTGTATGGTAAATTTTCTAAGCGTAATAAACACTAGAAATTAATATGAAATGAAAACATTCTTTCTTTAATAAAACCACGTAAAACAACTAAATTTTGAATGTTTTCAAAATTCTACGAAACTTGACCCAAACGTAGGTCTAAACCCATACAATTATATGGTAAATTTTTTAAGAATAACATTTGAGGGAATCAATGTTAGACTTATTGGATCCTTAGCAATTCATGCGAGGATGGTGGGGATCTCTAGAAAGCCCGTTTTATGAAATTTTCGGAGAGATCAACAGGGTTACGTCTCCTTTATTTATCACTAGGTAGAGATGAATAATACCTACAAGTTAATATGAAAGGGAAACAAACTTTCTTCAATAAAACCGCGTAAAACAACTAAATTTTGAACGTTTTCAAAATTCTACGAAACGTGACTCAAACGTAGGTCTAAATCCATGCATTTGTATGATCAATTTTCTGAGCGTAATAATACCTAGATGTTAGTATGAAAGGGAAACAAACTTTATAACAAAATCGTGTAAAACAACTACATTTTAAACTTTTTCAGAATTCTACAAAACTTGACCGAAAAGTAGGTCTAAACCCATAAATTTCTAAGAGCAATAATAACTACAAATTAGTATGAAAGGAAAACAAACTTTCTCAAATAAAATCGCGTAAAATTGCTAAATTTTGAACATTCTCAAAATTCTACTAAACATGACATAAACGTAGGTCTAAACTCATGCATTTGTATGGTAAATTTTCTAAACGTAATAATAACTAGAAATTAGTATGAAAGGAAAACAAACATTGTTTAATAAAACCGCGTAAAACAGCTAAATTTTGAACGTTATCAGAATTCCACGAAACTTGATCCAAACGTAGGTATAAACCCAAGCATTTGTATGGTAATGTTTCTAAGCGTAATAATAACTACAAGTTAGTATGAAAGAAAAACAAACTCTCTTTAATAAAACCGCATAAAATAGCTAAATTTTAAACGTTATCACAATTTCATGAAACTTGACCGAAATGTAGGTCTAAACCCATGCATTTGTATGGTAAAATGCATGGGTTTAGACCTAATTTTGGGTCAAGTTTCGTGAAATTCTGAGAAAACGTTCAAAATTTAGCTGTTTTACGCGGTTTATTAAAGAGAGTTTATTTTCCTTTCATACTAACTTGTAGTTATTGTTGCGCTTAGAAAATTTACCATACAAATGCATGAGTTTAGACCTACTTTTGGGTCAAGTTTTTTGAAATTTTGAGAACGTTCAAAATTGAGTTGTTTTACACGGTTTTATTAAAAGACGTTTGTTTCTCTTTCATACTAACTTTTAGGTATTATTATGCTTAGAAAATTGACCATACAAACGCATGGGTTTAGACCTACGTTTGGGTCAAGTTTCATGGAATTCTAAGAATGTTCAAAATTTAGCTGTTTTACGTTGTTTTATTAAAGAAAGATTGTTTTCCTTTCATACTAACTTGTAGTTATTATTACGCTTAGAAAATTTACCATACAAATGCATGGGTTTAGACTTACATTTGGGTCAAGTTTCGTGGAATTCTGAGAAAACATTCAAAATTTACCTGTTTTACAAAGAAAGTTTGTTTTCCTTTCATACTAACTTGTAGTTATTATTGTGCTTAGAAATTTGACCATACAAATGCATGGGTTTAGACCTACGTTTGGGTTAAGTTTCGTGGAATTCTGATAACGTTCAAAATTTAGTTATTTTACGCGGTTTTATTAAAAAAAGTTTGTTTCCCTTTCATACTAATTTGTAGTTATTATTACGCTTAGAAACTTTACCATACAAATGCATGGGTTTAGACCTACTATGAGTCAAGTTTCATGGAATTCTGAAATCGTTCAAAATTTAGTTGTTTTACGCGGTTTTATTAAAGAAAGTTTGTTTTTCTTTCATACTAACTTGTAGTTATTATTACGCTTAGAAATTTACCGTATAAATGCATGGGTTTAGACCTACTTTTGGGTCATGTTTCGTAGAATTCTGATAACGTTCAAAATTTAGATGTTTTACGCAATTTTATTAAAGAAAGTTTGTTTTACCTTTCATACTAATTTGTAGTTATTATTACGCTTAGAAAATTTACCATACAAATGCATGGGTTTAGACTTAGTTTTGGGTCAAGTTTCGTAGAATTCTGATAACGTTCAAAATTTAGTTGTTTTACACGATTTTATTAAAGAAAGTTTGTTCCCTTTGATACTAACTTGTAGTTGTTATTAGGCTTAGAAAATTTACCATACAAATGCACATGATGCACTTACCCGTGATGCACATGACGATTCACGTATGTAATAGCCTTGTGAAAACCTTGTCATTGTTATTTTCTTAGAGCACTCCCATTCCAGTTCTTGCATATGGATCTAACATTACATTTTGCTCCCAAGTGATCAGTAGATTTATAGTCTTTTGAAGTTTGTTGTTTGGTAAGGGAGATTAAATGGTTGAGAAGTAAAATTGGATGTTTATGAATCCACTCCAAGCTTCAGTTTTGCTTTCATCCAAAACTTAAAAAGTGAACTATCCCCTTGTACTTTTTCAGTTCATCTCACCCAAGTAACAATTATCTTACTAATATGTTCAAAATTGCAATTATTCTTTTCTTTTAGATCATATATTCTTGAGCAAGTGCACTAGAATTTTTCTTAAGAAAAACTTGGATTTACTACCACTATTTCAAGTGGTTGATTTAATTTTGTTTTAAACACAATTTTAAGTTTACAACAAGAAAATCATTTCATATTGGGGTTCTTAGTATGAATTTTTTATAACTATATCTTATTTAACTTCTTATTGATTTTCTTTAACCATTAAAAGAACTAAAACTATATTTAGAAATAAAAACACTAATTAACTCAAAGAAAAAAAAATTAAGCCAAACTTTTAAAAATAATATAATTTTTTAAATGCTAATCTTTTCTCCACATGACCTCATTCTTCATTCTTTCTTAAAACTTTTGATTATCTCTTTTGGAATCTCAACAACTTCTATTATTGTCAATTATTTTCTTCATCTTTAGTTAATCCAATATTTTTCCTATTCTCCATTTTCGTTTTCTTTTTTCTTGTGACATTTCATTACAACCTATCATGGATAATATATGGTTTATTCAAGTTGGACATAAGCTTGACAATATTGATTATTTTGAAAAATGAGTGCTCGATTAATAGATCTCATTTTATCATTGTTCTTTGTTATCAATAATTATATCCTAACAAAAGCCTATTAATACAAGTACAAAAATTTTCATATTTTTGCATAATTTAATCTTTGTATTTTGGCCTTGTATAAAGATCTTTTTTCATGATTTTATTGATAAGTCATAAATTGATAACATCATAAATTCAATTTATTGAGTTTCTCCTCTAACTATTAATGGGAAATTTATAGTAAGTATGAAATTATATTTGAAAAATAAAAGAGGTGAAAAACTACAATTTATACCATTCATATATATAATTATTTGACCCCTCCAACTATGAAAATTTAATATATTTTACTCCTAAAATAAATAAATTTGGCTTATGTTTAGCCATCATACTATTACACTATCAATATATTCAAATAATATAATTATGATTTATACAAGAGTAAATAGTTTTCTCCATTATTTAAGAGAAAAGAAAGATAATTCATCTCATGTACTTAATCCTAATAATTACTATATTCAAAATTAAAAGAATTTAGTGGATTATCATTAGCTACAACTATAAAATACTTGCTATTAGTTGTGGTTTCGTATAAATCCACAACATCAACTATAGCTAAAAACTATGGAAAGTTTAAATTTTTTTGTCATGGTTAAGACTATGGTAAACATTGGTCAACCTAAGACCATTGCAAGTTTTTATTTAAGAAATAATATAAAATCAAACTACCTCCTAACTTACATAAATCTATAATATATCTTTCACTTGTGTATTGATTGCTAAAATGTGTATAGAGTCACTAATAAGTGCACTAGCTATCAAGCAGTATAATAAATATCGGTCCCACGAGAATTTAAATGAAACAAGTACCAAAACTATAACTAATCTACGATTATTTTGACGATTGAGAATCAAGTGACAGATTATGACTACGGAATGCAATAACTAAGGGAAATAAGGCAAACAAATTGTTGGAGAAGATTTAGGAATGAGAAAGATGTAAAGGCTATAGGTCTACTTAATTGATTTAATGAATGTGAAACTTAACAGATTAATCTAACGAGCAAGTGCTTTTATATACTAATGTTCTTCTTAAGTTTATTCGATATACTCTCTCGAGCTATGCCTAATTTATTATTATCAAGGAAATAGTGGATTCCTGTAATCTAAACCTTCTAACAATAATTCATTATGAACTATGAAAAAATTATGCAACCAGATGAATCATGTCAATGTGTGATATCATTTAATTCACACTACAAATTGCCCTATCCACTATGCTGAATTTCCTTCCAGTTTATCAACATAATTAATTCAATCTAAGAGATGGCCAAACTCTCAAATCGAAAGAGCAAGCACAATAAGTTGCAGACACATGAAAACAAAGCACTAGATTGATTTGATAAAAATTACTTAAAACATTGTCTCAATTAGGCTTCCCAAAAGTTTTAGCAAAAATCAAATTAATTCACCCTATCTAGATCGAACACAAAACAGAAAAATAAAGAGGAACTCATGGAGTCGAAAGTTGGGCATGAGCGTTTTGTCGCTCCGGCGCCGGATCTCACTACCCCACTTGTCTTCTCCTTCCGTTTCAATCTTTTCCAGCCAAAAAGTTTCTTTCTCTTGTCTCCTTTCTTCTTTTTCAGCTAGTTCCTCAATATGGTAGGAGGGACAAGGAATCTGCCTTTAATTAACTCTTCGTTTCTTTCCTTTTTAGTTTTATTTCTACCAAGCTTCTAAAATATATTTTACAAGGAAATAAACTAGCTCCACAACAAGTTTCATATTAGCACTCAACTTAGAAATTTTCAAATTTCGTATACTGCATGTCTTATAGCCCATGGGCACAGGTAAAACTAACACCAGTTTCTGTCTTGCGAACTTCTGATAACTTGTAGGTCACGGGTCATTTTGGTAGCGCTGCTATTGGAATATATAGGTTATTTTGGCAGCACCGCTATTAGAATATTTCATGTTTCCACATTTTAGCTCTTTTTGCAACTCTCGTTCCTTCTACAAAAGCACCTAAAATATCACAAATACATCAAAGAACAAGCATCATATCACAAGAGTATAGGGGTATCAATAGAAAAATACATCATATAATTGACCTTAATCACGTATACTTATGCTAATGTATTATATAAAATAATTCTTTAAAGGATTAATATTAACTTTAAAATTATAATATTAGTTGGTAATCTATTGAAATTGGGTTATTGCTTTTAAAAGGTTATTGAAATTTTTTATTTTGAATTTTAATTTAATCTATGTCTATGGTACACTATTAACAGTGATTTAAAGTTATTTTTTCATATGTGATTTATTTAAAGATATATAACAAATTAAAAACTGCTAAGCTTATTTTATTTATTTCATTTATTTGTAATTGCATAAGATTTCAAATTTATAATTTCTGTTGCAGTTTAATATATTTTTAAGTAGTTAATTAGTTAGCTACTTTGTTTTTACAAAAAACCAATTTGTTTGACTCTCAAAAGATCTTGATCAAATTTATGATGACTACATAAATAAAACAAAGGGAATGAATAAGAATCACTAAAAAATTGTTGTTTATTGAAACTTTAACATGTGTCGAATAGATTATTCTTATATGTCTATTAATAACTTATTGAATGACGTAGTTAATAACTATTTTTGTAATACTTCAAAAAAAAAAAAAAACTATTTTTGTAATACTTGTTACAATCTTATTATAACTGTATCAATAGAACTAAAATGTGTCTACAAAATTTTAAAAGACCTATTCAATGATTTATAGTTTATAAATGGTACAGACATTATTTATTTATGGTTGCGTGCCCATTTTTTCTTCATTTTCTTTTAATATTTTTGGAAAACAGGTATATGTGGCGATGAATTACGAGTAAAAATTTAAGTGTATGTTATTGAAAAAAATTGAATTTAGTACAATGACAATTTGTTCATATTATAATATCATAAATGAATAAAATATCACATGACAAGTAGTACGTAGTCACACTCCAAATGTTCAAATTACCTTTTAGCGTCTTACAAGAAATAGTCTTTTATTTTGAGGTTAAGTGATTCAATTTATTTATTTTTATTTATCTTTTAACATGTTTTACTTTCAAATGTTTGATTAATATGACAATTTTGTCTCTAACTAATTATCATTTATATATGTGCTTGGAAACTATGCTAAAAAATTTCTAATTGTATTCAATATTCTTTAAATTTTTATGATCTCTTCTAGTCATTTTTATCTTTTTTTTTTTCCGATAAATGTAATTTTCATAAATAAAGAAAGATACAGTACAACAATCATGAATCAAGTAGTGTTTCCTTCGATAGGCCAATAGATACGCCACAATCTATAAAGTGCTTACTAATAGAGCTAGCTAAGGTAATGCCAAGTATACGTTGTTTAACATCCTCCACAATTAAGCTAGCTACAATATTCGAGTTTCGCTCAATATGCTCAAATTGCCTAAGATTTCTTTCTCTCCATATATGGTATATACACACACCCAGTAATGCGTGATAGGCCACATTGACGATATGTTTACCCTCCACTTCCTTCCAGCCCACTCAACATCTGCCATCCAATCTCTATTAGGCCACGCAAAGCGTACAACTCGTCTAATAGTGTGAAGGCATTGGCGACTGTATCGACATCGAAATAATAGGTGTGTGTGTGTGTCTCCACCTCATCCTCATCACATAATACACATCTACCTAAGTGAGATAACCATGATTTGTCCGTCGTAGGTAGTTTTTCCAATATAGCAAGCCATAAGATACACATGTGGCGAGGTATCTTTAAAGCGCCCGAAAGTAGTAAAGCCCAACCTACTTTCGAGCTTGGTGGATCAAATAATCGGTATAGAGCCTGGATCGTATGGATTCCACCGAAAAATCTCCAAATAATTCGATCATTATCCCCATGAATCAGTGAAAGTGTGTGAGTAATCTCCAAGTACTGTATGTCAGTAATGAGAGGCCACTGCCACTGACCTCTTTGGATGACAGAGCTAAGTCTGATGGATTCATGAAGACCAAGGGTGACCGGTCCCCTCGGGAATCTCGCCATAAGAGGACCGAGATGATGCCATGGGTCCTACCAGAGATAAAATTCACCACCATCTCCAATATGGTATTCCACCATTGGTCTCAGCCACATTCGCAGACGGATCATTTTCTTCCAACCCCACGAACCTCTATGATCAGGGATAGTCCATATTGAAGCATCACGTAGTCGCCCCTGGTACAGCCAATCAACCCGAATGAAAGTTCTATCACACCGGATGACATCACATAATTTTTTGCATATCCCTCAGCCCTTGTCCTCCTCAACCAGTGGTTTACAAACCTCATTCCACGCCACTTTGGCATAACCACTGCTCCCTTCTCCTTTCCATAAGAAAGTCCGCAGGCGCTTCTCAATGTTCTTAATAACCCCTTTTGGTAGTATGAATGTCGAAGCCCAGTAAACACTCAGAGCTGTCAGTACAGATTTAATAATTTGCACCCTCCCCGCATATGAGAGTGTCAAGCCCTCCCAACCAGTAATACGTTCATCAATTTTTTTCAGTAAAGTTGACAGTCAGAGATAGACAGTCTAGAAGAGATCAAGAGAAGGCCTAAGTACCTCTTGGTAGAAGCCCCTCTTGAAATCCAAGCACTGCTAACATCTGCTCTTTCAGTCCTTGTGCAGATCGGGAGATAATAAGATGACTCTTATCCACATTAAGTCGTAGTCCTGACCACGTCCCAAACTGATCCAATCCTTCTTTGAATACTGTAATGGAGTCAATGTCAGCACGACAGAACAATAAGAGATGATCAACGAACCCCAGCTGAAAAAGACGAGAAGGCTCACATTTCCAATGGAAGGTAAAGCCCCCGTCCTAGTCGATCATCTGTAAGAATACCAGGTGCATCACCTCCATCACAAGTACAAATAGGTATGGCGAGAGTGGATCACCCTGTCGAAGGCCTCGGGCACCTGTGAAAAAACCATGCGGTTTTTCTTTCATCCCCACCGAGAATGAGGTAGTGGTGACACACTCCTCAATCCATTTCATGAATACCACTGGAAACCCAAAGAGTTGCAACACAGCTAACAAAAAATCCCATTCTACTGTATCGTAGGCCTTGCAAATATCCACTTTTAACGCACACCTCCATGGTACCCGCATTTGATTGTAGCCGGTAAAGAGTTCCTGTGCCAACATAATATTGTCCCCAATACTTCTACCAGGTATGAATGCAGCATGACAGGGACTAATTAACTTGTCCAACACCACACTCAATCTTTGGACAAGTAGTTTTGCAATAATCTTATACAAAACATTACAACACGAAATAGAGTGGAAATCAGCAACAGCCATAGGGGAGTATACCTTAGAAATAAGTGCCAAAAGCATACTATTAATTTGCTTCAGTAGTCTCTCCGTTGTAAAGAAATTCAGAACAGCGTTAGTGATCTCACTCCCCACCACCGGCAAGCAGCTTTAAAGAATCCTGAAGAAAAAAACCATCAGGCCTCGGAGCTTTGATGTCAGCAATATCAAATACCGCAAGTTTCACGTCCTCCGGCATAAATGGCAAGATAAGTTGTGAGGCCTCCTCATCAGATAATACATGCTGCACCCATGGTCTCATGTATCAAAAATCCATAACCTCACGGTGTCGAACTCCTCCCAACAAGGACTGATAATAAGCTACAAATTCATGGCTCACAGCATTCAGCTCCGTGTGAGTGGTCCCATGAGCATCATCAATTTGAAGAATCCTTCTCGCAGTCCGCCTCTGTATAATTTTGCGAAAAAACACGCGAGAATATTGGTCCCCTCCCTTCATCCACTCCATCGTAGCTCGCTGCTGTAGCATAATTTGTTCAAATTTGACCGCCTTGGAATAAATAAGGCGATAACAGTGTTCCAAGAATATGAACAACTCATCTTCTCTATTTAAGCTGGCTAAAGTTTGTGCCGTCTCCAAGAATCCTTTTGCAAGTTGTACATTATGCGTCAGGTTCCCCTTCTTCCACCGCTGCTCTCGAAATAAATATTTGAGAGCCTTTAACTTCTGGGTGACTGCATACATGGGAGCTCTTATAACTTCGTGCTGCCAAATATTCTGCACACTGGGAATAAAGTTCGGTGAGAGAGTAAGGTAGTTATCGAATCGAAACATACCCCCGAACTGTCTTTGACTATCCCCCGATATTACCATCGACGAGCGATCAAATGTGCGTGGGGTAAGGCAGGAATAGAATGTCGTCAGAAAGCTCGCCGCCCAGGTATCGTTAGTGAGCATCCGGTCCAACCTCTTCCATAGATTCCTCGGGCTGGCACTAAAATTATGCCATGAAAACCATTCACCTTGCATGGGTAATGGCAGTAATCCAGCATTTTTGATACATGTATTGAACTCCTCCATTGCCATTCGTATGTCTCCCGACAAGCCACAGACCTCGCTTAAATCCCTTACCGCATTAAAGTCACCTCCAACAATCCACGGTAAGTCCACATATTGTGTAGCAAGCTGTTCAAGTGAACCCCATAAATCCCGCCTATCGGCTACTTCATTCGCACCATAAATAACAGTAAAGATAGTGGGCTCATGCACTGCTAGAATGTTAACCCGAACATGTATGTATTGTGAACTCAATTCTAACACATCAACATCAACAAAGTTTTCGTCCCATGCAAGCCATATACGGTTACCAACAGACGCATTATCCACAAACCATTTCTACTGGGGCAATAAAAATGACTAAATGCGAGAGATATTATTAATACAAACACGAGTTTCAAGTAAACCAATAAAGTGTAACCTGAACTCAGAAACTAGATCTTTGACAACTAGTTGGTGATCTCTCTTGTTCAGGCCAACAACATTCCATACAGTCGCATTCAGCATGGATCAACGCTTTCGGGGCTGCACGTTTTAGGACCCCTTGGAGAACCAACTGCATCATCAAGTAATTGTAGTGCGTCAAAGGAATTATAGACAATAAGAGCTTTACCCCTATCATCACAACTCGGACCAGTAACATAATAGGTTTCTCGCGCGTCTCTATCTCCTCCTCCACCATACGAACAGTAGGTCGGTCCCTATCCCGTTCAGGCATCACAGGGGCTCTCGATGCCCCCCCTTCTGGTGCAGTGACAGTGTTAAAGGATTTCTCCACCCCTGTCGGCGCTCGGTATGGACTCGCTTTTGGTACATAAACTATCACAGGTGGCTTTACCATTTTGGGAGCTTTGTTCAGTGTACAATCCTTAGCGGCATGGCCCAAAGTCATACAACAAGTGCATTTTGGAGGAACCCATTCGTATTCAACATCAACTTTATAGGGCGACTCCCCACCATCCTCATCAGGCGTCATATTAATGATATGTTTTGAAAATTTGGAGCTAATATCAAGCATCACGCATACACGAGCGAAATCCAGTCTCGTGCATGCTCTAGTAATTGCATCCGGATACAATGGTCGTCCCACGCAACTCGCAACCATACTAAGACCCTCCTCTATCCACAATTCCACTGGGAGATACCGTAGTTTAATCCATACAGGTACCTGCGTATGTTTCAACTTCCTCATCACCATCCCCGGCTCCCATTTTTGGAGGACAATAGGTTGTCCTTGGAACAACCACGGTCCACCCTCAATAATTTCCTCCATATCAATAACAGTTTTGAACTGGAAGAAAAAGAACCCATTCGTCGTGGATGTGACATCTCGTAGCGCCGGCCATACAGATTTGGCATACTCCTTGAGGTGGTGAAAATAGGATTTTTTTCCCCAGAAAATACCCAACAACTGTTGTTTTCCAATGTCTCGATCCAGCACGGATAGTATCAATCGAAGGACGTACGATGACCTCACCATTTTGCACAGTCGGAGCAAAATATGAGAGAACTTTTCGTGATGAGTTGTTGAATGCTTGTGCGATTTTATCATCAACAAGAGGTTCTGGACAAGCATGCAACGAGATATTACCAACAAATAACCCGGTAGAAATGGATTTGACACTCGATAACATGCGCGCCACATCACCCGCCACTTCCACCTCCTTTTCAACCGCCTCATGTCGCCTATGGGATGCCACATCGTCGCCCACATCATCGCACACGTCATCATCTACCTTGTCGTCCACATGAACTGCCACATCATCACCTTCCTTGCTGCTATGACAACCCACCGTCGACAACCCGTTCCAAGTCATTGGGCGTTCAACAGCTGGCGAACCAGCAGGCTGAGTTCCATCAGATCCATGCACCGGGGCCTGCTGCGTCGTCTGAGCCATAACCGCCGGCGAGATAAGACGTCGACAGGCCAGTCAGATACCTTTGTTTGGCTTCTCCCATCCAAATCTCGCCATCCATTTCGTTTTAAGTTCGTCAATGGCTGCCTTACCCTTCGCATCTCCGTCATCAATGATCTGGTTTGCCAAATGAAGGAACTCCTCCAGTTGAAACGGCGGTTGCAGTGAACCTCCATTAGACAACTTTTCGTCTTCCTCAGCCAAACTGCGTGCAACAACTCCATCAAAACCCGCGCCTTCTTCTTCCTCTAATACCTGCAATTTTTTCCAAATTTCCAGTTCATCACCAGCCTCCACACGACTGCCACCGTCCTCCTCAACATCCCGCTGCATCTCGTAGAGTTGCTGAGGCCTGATGAAGAGGCAATTTGCAGGATTCAAATTTTTTTGTCCAAGAATTTCCCGAGTTTCTATGTTGCTGTTGAACAGTTTGGATGCACACAATTCCAATTTCCCCAAATTCGAAACCCTAATCCTTCAAACTCTGCGTTTGTTTCTACATCACAGAGAAATCTTCCATGTGAGGGATTGATTTCTTAGCACGGAATTCGAGTGGGAATTCTACAAAGTTGAGTGACATTGCAGGCAAAAAGTTAATCAGAGATCTAGGTATATGCGATTTGCCCGCACTGGTTTTTCTGAAGAGAGGCTTTTGATTCTAGCTATTCTTAATGGCCTGAAATTTAATAGAAAAGAGAGAAGCTGCTTTCCAAGGGGTTCTCATCTAGTCATTTTTATCTTTACTAAAATAATATTATATGATTAAATTAGTTGAGTTAAAAAGTTAAAAAAAGTTTTAAAGACATTCATCTTTTTTATAGATATAGAGGGAAAAATATTATTTTAATCCGCTAAGTATGCCTAATTTTAATTTTATTTCAATAATTATGTCCATTTTTGTTTAGGTCCAATAACTTATAAAATTGCTTACTTTTAGTCCTCTGGCAGATTTTCGGACAATTTTACCACTATGAGTGCATATGGACTAAAACTGCCTTTCAAAAGTTGCATAGGGGTAAAATTATCCGAAAATCTGCCAGAGAGCTAAAAGGAAGCAATTTCGTAAGTTACTGGATTTAAACAAAAATGGCATAATTATCGAATTAGGCATAGTTAGCGGTTTAAAATAATACTTTTCCTAGATATAGATATAGATAGATAGATAGATACAGAGTATAGGTAGATATAAAATACAAATATATAAAATAGAAATAGATTTAGTTAATTATTTATAATAATAAAAAAAAGAACGGGTTGATTCTGAAAATGCAAAAATACAAATTTGACAATTACATCTACTCTCTCCATTTCCTCTCTCAATCACCGTGCATGTCTTCCTCTCTCATCCTTAAAAGTAAACAAGAAAACAAGACTTGCTTCTTCTGAATATATTTTTCTTTCTTAGGTTTTGATCTTTTCGATTCACTTCTTGATGGGTTTATGACTGTTGGTGTGCTTATTCACATAATTCCACTGTCGATTTTCCGGATCAATATAGACTGAGATTTCTTGGAGTAGTTTATGGGGGTTCTATCCACGAGGGAGCGGTCGCACGTGCCTCGTGGAAGTTCTTCAGATAACCGCCTTGTAGCCGGCAAATCGACCATGGAGGAGTATAACCACCTTGTTTGGCTTCAAAAACTTCATCATTCCAATACTCTGTCTGTGGTTGGTCGCTACCTGTTTGCAATTTATTTTATTCATAATTGTAAATTGACACACAATACACTAATTCCTCTTATGAACATGCAGTAGTTTTGGTTGAGAATTGCAAACTAATCTGTTTGTCTTCACGCATGGTAGCTACCAAGGGAATGTGTATGAGGTGCCAACGAGGAGGAGCACGACAGCTGTGTTGGAGGCTGGGGCTTTGAAAAGGGTGACACAGATGATGATTAAGGAAAGTAAAAAGTCTATGCAAAGTGATAATGGTGGTAAAAAGTTTTCTTGGCTTCCACTTTTTATTTCATTCACTAGACATGTTTCCTTTTATGTGTGTGTATTGTTATCTTGAAATCTTGATATTTCATCATTTGCACCATAGTGCAAAGGTACTTTTCTTTAAATCTAGCAAGTTTGTTCTTTTGAAAAACATTCTTGGATGGTTTTCCAATTGATTTATACTTTTGTTGTTTCTTATCCTTTTTTATTTAGATGTACATTGAGTGTAATCTCATTCAAGTAAACAATATGTCTTGAGCTCTTTATGGTATATCAACCTTTGTGAGACATATTTGATTGTAAGAATGTCAATATGATTGTTTAGCATTTTGGGGTTACATTCTCGGTTCAATCGAAATTACATGGAAGTTCTCATCCAATTTTGATGTGAAGGACCCAATAAACTATTTAAATGTAAAGAATTCCACCTTTTTAAGTTTTCATTTGTGTTCTGTTAACTATCAAGCTACTACTACTTTTTTTTTCCGAGTTAATCGAGAATGACAGTTGGTAATTTGACGAATAAATGTGATTTAGGAAGCACAGGATTGAGACATGAATGTGCAGTTGCATTATGTGATTGTTGATCTGAGTAAATGTAGAGTAGTTGAGGCCTAATTTCATACATTTTGAATTGCTTGAAAAAAGAGTAGGAATGTTTGTGCTTCCACTTAATCATTGGAGTTCTTGTGAAATCATATTTGTTTGTCAAACGCCGCCCAGTTGATCTTTATAAGCCTAACATGGGACATGCATCATTTTGAAAAAGTCAAAGGCCCTTCCCCTTAGAAGTTTCTTTACCGTGATTGGGAGAAAAGAAAATGAAAGAATAGCAAGAAAAGGGAAGATTACATCTAATCCGCTGGTTCAGGTCACTTAGTAATTGGGTAACTTCATCACAAATATTGTTATTCACGTAAAACGGTGACTAGAGCCATGAGTATGTAAAGCACTTTGGGTAAAATATTTTTTGGTTGAGTAACCGGGTGCCTTCACCACAAGTGTTGTTATTCGCATCAAAAGACTGAAATACGGCCTAAAGACGTAATCCACGGCAAAAACAAAGAAAAAAATGAAAGAAAAGAAAAGCCGTGACAAGACAAAAGGGGAAGAAAAAGGAAAAGAATCATTAATGGCCAAAGAAAAGAAAGAACAACAAAAGTCGTTCCAAATTAGGCAAATATAAGGGGATAAAGGGTATTGTGTTGAAGCGATGAGTATGGTGACATTTAGAAACCTATGATTTTGTGGAAGCTTGATTGTTCTACTCTCCACTGGCGAAACAAGGTGTTGTGATGTGATTGGCCTCTTACCCTCATTATGATAAGTTAACGCTTACATAACGTATTGCGGCTGTTTTGAGATTATGTGCACATAGGTTATAGGTTACGTTTGTTATTACGAATCGTTGGCACAATGTTGAGAACATGTCTTTTGCATTGTCAGACTTTTATTTGAGGACAAGCATTGTTTAAGTTTGGGGAGTTTGGTAAGTTTAGCTTTTACATATTTATAATAACGAATAATACTATTTCGTTTTGTGTTGGAGGCAATAACTTCAAAAAAATTGCACGGTCCTTTCCTTCTATTTTTGGTTTATTTTTTAAAATTGTCACATTTCTTGATGGCTATCTGAAAATCTTGTGTAAAAGCCTTTATTTAGACATGCTTTACTTTATATGACTACTATTTTTGGTTGGAAGGTGATTGATTCTAATCTTGATATTATTTTACCATATTATTATAATTATTCTAAAGCATTTAAATGCCATATTATTATAATTGTCTTTAATTTTATGGATTATTCCTCTTAGATGGCTATATTTGCAGGGTGCAAGTTCAGTGTATAGTAGTAGTGGTTTTTCTTACATCGATCCTTCTCCTGCCCAAGGGTAAAACTTAAAAGTAAACAAATAGAAAATGTACGATTTGTGCTCGAGTAAAAAGAGTTACAGAAGTCATTCATACTGCATATAGACAAGTATATAAATTTTTCACCACTAATCTTTCCTATGAATATGGTTTATCTAGGTATGTGAGGCTGAAAATGACTACCAAATCTTTTTATGCCTTCCATCTCTCTTTTAAACTCTTCCAATGAGGTTTATCCGGGTATGTAAGGTCAGGAATCATGGTTAACTAAAAAATTATTTTTGTCTCCCATCTTTCTTTAAACTCTTCTAATGATAACTTTATAAGTTAATTTTCTTTCAGTTACATTTGCTGCACTTGGTGAGAAGACCATGCGTTACACAAAGTAATAAAAATATGCACAGTGTGATTTTCTGTGCGAAGTTTTATGTTCATAATCCATCTTACATTCTGTTGGAGAACTTTAGTATTTGTAACATTCATTCAGGAATAATTCTTAACGTAGCATAATATTATGTATAGAGCTGGATGGTTTTAAAGGTCATGACCTATTGCATTTTCGTGGGGAAAGAAACCTCTGTACATTCCCCAGTTCTAATTTTGTTTTCATTTTGCTTACTTTGGTGCTTAGTGGTACAAACAAATCTTGAGGTGGGTGAGGTACTCCTGGTTTGTCTCAAGTATTGTTGCAGTGTTAATGTTAGCATCAGTAAACATACAAATAAAGTATAATGCTCCTATGAGAATGGTGGTCTTAGGGTGAGCATCTCTCCGTTCTTTACCCTTTATGCATACTCATTTCATGTGAACTCTTGTTGGCAGGATACTTGATTTCTTGATGCAACCAATAAGCTTTTTCTGTAGTTTCTGATGAAGTTGGTGACCTAAGTTTGCACAAGCTCGTTTTAGTAGCAATTTTATCTTTGAAGGATGTTTTGGGTGTGTTCGAAGGGAAAGACTAGTTTGTGGAGCTTCACTGTGATTAACAGAAAATATTCGCAGGTTTGCTGAACGCAACAACATTCATAGATGATTTCGGTAAATTTTAATGGGTTGTGGCTCTATTGATTCAAGGAAATTAAAACGAAAGGGGGATTGGGATATGACAAATTCCTACTACATTCAAGTTATTTGATTGCAACCTCAATCTGACTGACTTTGTAGGGGCTCTTTTCCCCAATGGATTCCGTTTGATCACAAATTTGTTAGTTTTTTTTTTTTTTTTTTTGTGTTATCCATGAAGCAATGCCAATTGAAGCATACCCACTATTCATAAGTTTTAGATATTATTAGCTTTTTGATCACTTCAGGGTGACAACATTGTTTGAAAAGATCTTATCATCTGGGTATTAATTACGAATTTGTGTTGCTGACAAAGAATGCAATGGTTTCCTATGTTGATTATGAAGACTTTGGGAGTAGGATGACATTTCTGAAGTTAATAGTCGAGACGATGCAAATGATTCTAAGTTGTTTTGGTTTGCAGTCAATCCGAAGTTCATGTTAGTAGATCTAACATGAAACTAAATCGAGGAATCTAGGAGAAGTGTGGTTATTAGGACTAATGGAGAGTGAATATTCAGATTTAAGCATTGAACATAAGTTAAATGCTTTAGTTGCGTTGATTGATCTATCCAGTGCTGGTTCTGGTTATGGTTCCAGTATAAGAATGGAGGTAATCCTTTTATTTTTCTTATGGTCAACGCATTTCTTCTTATCTGTACACAGATCTCTTTCTAATTTGTTGCTTTTGCATTTAGAGTGTTAGCAGATACATATGTACTAGTATGTGAATATACGAAATATGGCATTGTGTCTTTGATGATTCCACTTCCTGGAGTTGGTAGAAAATATATTTTTCACATATACAAATGATAACAAAATAGAAAGGTTATTGATATTAAGCTATCCAAATCTCCTTGAAAATTGGAGCGTGAGGTGGGGGATTATTTTTGATATATTACAGGAGTTGAGCTCTTTGTGTCATTGTGTTAGGTGGATTTTTTAGATGTCCACTTGGCATTTGTGTGTCTTATAATTAGTATGTGATATAAATTTTCTCGTATATTTTAGGTTCACATGAGAACATCATCTATTATAAAATACAGGGTTAAAGTCGAATTTTGTCTAATTTGAATAGTTTGGTTAAACTATATAATTGATCATTTTAACGAGTTTGTACTCTAACACTATACAAGATTGACTCATCTACATGTTTCACGTTGGTTTTATTATGTTTTTAGTGTAATTTATTAAACCCTACAATAATTAGCTTTTGGTTGTTAAAATATTGAGTGGCTAAAATAACTTCTAATGTTTCTGTGTAAATGTATAACTATAACAAATTAAATTATCCACATTATTCGAGTCCACATTTGTTATTGGTGTTATTTATTAAAGATTTGCTCCGTACAGTAATTAACTTTTCGTAGTTACAATATTGAGTGGCTAAATATTCTCCAATATATTTTTTATTTAATTAGTTCATAATCTCTTTGGTTGTTGTGTTCCATCAGTTTTTGGGTTTTTTTTTTTGAATTCATGTATTTAAAGTTGATACATTTTATTAGTTTCCCCATTGAATTGTTTGTGTTTTATTGAGTAGTTATCTATTAAGCATGTGAGCATTATAAATACGACCTTTTGTTGACCCAAAAAAAGTATCCTTTATTTTTAATTTATCAATTGAAATCTATTCTTTTAATGCACATATAAGACTAATGAAAATTTATATAAAGACTATCATTTTTGATAATTTATTTATTTTATTTATCTTCTCTTTCATCTAATTAAATAGAAACAATAAAAATTTACACTATATAAAAAAGATTTAAGTATTTTGGTTAAACTATATGATTGATAGATTGAATATAAATTGGAAGTTTGTACTCTAACACTATACTAAATTGAACTATGTGCATGCTTCACGTTAGTACTATTACTTATTGATGATCTAGTATTATTTAGTTATGTTGTAGGAGGTTATTTATTGATGATCTAGTATTATTTATTATGTTGTAGGAGTTCATTTATTGATGATCAAGTATTATTTACTTATGTTATACTCCTACAGTAATTCGCTTTTTGTCATAAAAATATTCAGTGATTAAAATAGTTTTGAATTTATTTATTATGTATTAATAGTTTTGAGTAAATGTATAATTGTACAAAATTAAATTATCCGCACGAACTGAGTATACTTCTGTTGCTGGTGTTATTTATTAAATATCTACCCCGTAAAATTAACTTGTAACAATATTGAGTGGCTAAAATATCCTCAATATATTTAGTTTTTAATTAGTTCATACTCTCTTTGATGATTCCACTTCCTAGAGTTGGTAGATAATATATTTTTCACATGTACAAATGATAACAAAATAGAAAGGTTATTGATATTAAGTTATCCAAATCTCCTTGAAGATGGGAGTGTGAGTTAGGTGATTGTTTTTTATACATTATAGGAGTCGAGCTCTTTGTGTCATTGTGCTAGGTGGATTTTAGATGTCCACTTGGCACTTCTGTGTTTTATAATTAGTGTGTGATTTAAAATTTTTCGCATATTTTAGGTTCACATGGGAGCATCATCTATTATAAAATGTTGGGTTAAAGTAGAATTTGCACCCTAATTTGAATAGTTTGGTTAAATTATATAATTGATAATTTTAACAAGTTTTGGTACTCTAACACTATATAAGATTGACTTACTACATGTTTCACGTTGGTAGTATTTTTTATTATGGTTTTAGTGTAATTTTTTAAACCCTACAGTAATTAGCTTTTAGTTGTTAAAATATTGAGTGGCTAAAATAACTAATATTTTTGTGTAAATTTATAAATATACCAAATTAAATTATCCATATTATTCGAGTCTGCATTTGATGTTGGTGTTATTTATTAAATATTCTTCATACAGTAATTAACTTTTCGTAGTTACAATATTGAGTGGCTAAAATATCTTCTAATATATTTATGATTTAATTAATTTATAATCTCTTTGGTTGATATGTTACATCAGTTTTTTGTTTTTTTTGTTTTTTTTTTAATTCATGTATTTAAAGTTAATACATTTTATTAGTTTCCCCACTGAATTGTGTGTGTTGGTGGTTAGAGTATTGAGTGGCTAAATATAATTTCTTAAAGTGTTTATTATTTATTAATATATTTGTGTAAATATATAATTTTACGAAATTAAATTATCCACACGAATCGAGTATGCTTCTGTCGTTGGTGTTATTTATTTATGATTGACCCTGTACAATAATTAATTTTTTTTTGTCACAATATTGAGTAGCTAAAATACTTTAATATCTTTTGGTTAATGTGTTCGTCGGTTTTTACATAAAGCATTTTTATCTTTTATATAAACTTCCCTATTATTTAAATTTTTTTAAGCACATTAGAATTAGTAAAGTAAATAATTTATTTATTAAAAAATATTTTAAATTATTAAATTACTTTTTAAAAAAATATTCTTTTTTTCAATCCTACCACCATGCCCACCCTCAAATATATATGTATAAATGTCTAATTATAATTTTAATAAAATTTAGTTATAAATAAAAATAATAAATCTTTTAGTTCTAAGAATTTAAAATAATTTATACAAATAATTAAATTTAAATTTGTAACCTAACAATTAATAATATACTAATTAAAATAATTTTTACATTCATCTATCTTTTGGTAATTAAATATGTCTGAGGACATTTCTATCATTTTTTAAAGTTTAATAGGGAATACTTTTAATTTTAAAGGTTATCAGGGATAGTTTTTGAAATTTTTTGTTTGAAGTAGGGATGGTTTGTTCAAAAAATGAGGGGCGTAAATATAATTATCTCTATATTATCCATTAACTTAGAGAGCATTATAATAACCACCTTTTGTTGACAAAATAATGTCCTTTGTATTCAATTTATCTATTTTTTTTATGCACTAAGATCAATAAAAATTTGTATAAAGAACATTAGTTTTTGATAAGAAAAGCCATTTTTCAGGGGAATTGTAGTTGAATTTTAATTTTTTGGAGAGTAAAATAGTCAATAAGTTTGATTTTATCACTTTAGTCACTTAAGTTTGTAAAACTGTCAAACTAATTCTTTTTTTCAGAAAAAAATAACTTTTTATATTCTTTTATGATGATATTCTGTAATTATAGTTTTGTGGATGATGAAAATTTTGAACTTTTATGAACATAATAATAATATATTGTTTAACTTAAAATAAATAGTCTCGTTTTTTTTAGTAGCTAAAAAAGTATGAATGGGTTTTATAAAACTTATCTAATATGAAAATATAATAAAAAAAATCAAGTTGATAATTTTTAATTTCAAGAGTTAAAGATAAGTCTAAAAAGGTTAAACCTGAACAATGTTATTTATTTTATTTATCATCTAACATTATTGTACCCTAACATTATATTTGCGCTGTTCTAGTTCTTTTAAGCATATGTAAGATTAATGAAAATTTGTATAAAGAATATCGATTTTGATTAGTTATTTATTTTATTTATTATTCTCTTTCATCTAATTAAAAATAATAATAAGAATTTACATTATGTAACTAACATTGGGAAAGGATTTTGTTTAGCATAATTTTTTGGTATGTTTTAGGTCCACATGATTTCATATATCTTAAATTCTGGGCTAAAGTACAGTTTGCACTATAATTTAAATAGTTTGGTCAAATTATATAATTGATAGATTTAACATGAATTGGGAGTTTTTACTAATACTACCAAATTGAATCTACATGCTTCGCAATTGCTAGTATTATTTACCCCTACAGTAATTAGCTTTTAGTAGTTAGAATATTGAGTGGCTAAAATAACTTTTAGAGTATTTATTATTTGTTTATGTTTTTGAGTAAATGTATAATTGTACTAAATTAAATTATTCGCATGAATCAAGTATGATTCTATTACTGGTGTTATTTATTAATGATTTGCCCCATACAATAATTAACTTTTTCAATGTCACAATATGAGGTGGCAAAAACATCCTCTAATATATTTTTATTCGATTGACTCATACTCTGTTTTGGTTAATGTGTTCCATCAATTTTTTTTTTTATTCACGTAGGTTTAAAATTAATACATTTTATTAATTTTTTCAATTGAATTGGGTGTGTTTTATACAGCAGTGATGCTGGACATCAACTTAAATTGGGTAGGTTTAAGTTTTTCTATTTTTTTTTAATAGGGGAATTGTTGGGTTCCCCGTTCCTTCTAGATATCACCGAGAATGTACATAATGTTTTTTACATATATTATCAAAATAACAAAATACCCTAAAAACGGTTTTGGGCTATGCAAAAAAGAGCCCAAAAATCTTGACAGCCACATAAAAATAATCCAAGCCTAAATGCCCAAAAGAGGCCCAAGGGATCAGGTCAGCAGACGCCAGTCCAGATGGAGTCTAATTGGTGGTACCATACTTTGCTGGTGGCAGCCCAATTGAAGATTGGGCCAGAGTCCAGGACGCCCAGTGCAGCAGGCAGCGGCCCAGTGTAGAGAGGGGTCCAGTTGAAGTGGTGTGGTCCAGCTGCACAGTCTAGTGCAAAATTGCAACCCAATATCTTTGAAAGTCCATTGCGAACGAGCCCAGGAAGGTTAGGCCTTCTTCCTTGGCCCAAAGATGAGCGAGCACAAACCATTGCTGCCTCTAGCCTAGTTATGCTCAGTCCAGAAAAAAGATCCCAACAGTCCATCAAGCCAGGCGTGATCCAGTCCAATTGGAAAATAAAATGCGGCCCAGCACACTTGTTTCCAAGCAAAAGAAGTGTTTACAACCCAATTCAGAAAAACAAAATTAACTCAGGTCTATAAAATTGGAGGAGCCCATACTACAAGTTGACACACAAAATAAATTAGCAAGTGCCACCCAAAATCTGAAAAAAACCAACAAATGTAAGGATTAAGCCGAACAAAACAGGAGAAAGATTGCAGAACACTCTCTCGGCCTTTTCCTTCTTTTTTCTTCCTTTTTTTTTTTTTTTTTTCTTTTGATGTTTTTTCCTCTTTTTTCCGCTTTTTCTTTCTTCTTTTTCTGCATTCTCTTTTCTGTTTTCTTTTACTGTTTCCTCTAAACCAAAATCAGCCATATCAATCAAACCAGCATTCAGCAACATCCAATGCTCCAAACCGATAATAAATAGACCTTAAACCCACAAAAAATGCAAAAGAAGTTCCAAAACTCAAATTCCTCTAATAAAATGCCAAGACCAAAGGTAAATTTTGAAATTCTGGATAAAGGTTGCGACACTTCAATGACTTGAAACCAACACAAGAAAAATTAAGGGCCAACATTACCACAGTACTCCGAGATTTGTATGTAGCATGTGGAGCCAAGATGTCCCAGTAGGGCATGTAGAAGGAAGGAGTGATATCAGTAGTTCTTACTGTATATTGACAAAAAGTTAGTGGATTAGTGTCTGTGCAAAAACAGCGAGATATGTGTGAGGTGAAACTGATTGTGCAAGTGCAATGAAAGTGAGCATTATGAAAGAAGAGAGTGAGGCACAATGTGTGTAAGCTGAAAGACGAGGAGATGAATGAGGCAAAAAATGAAAGCCAAGTGCATTTGTTCCTGTTCCCCGATTTGTGAGATGAAAGGGCACAAGATTGCAAACCTTTCATCTTTTTAAGAAAAGAAAGAGGCCATTGGAGCTCTCTAATGCACAGGAGTGAGTGTACATCAGGGGCAGTCGATGGCCGGGGATGTGCATCAAGTTTCTGAAATAAAATTCCAGCCTGGTGAGACAAAGGAGATGTTGCAGTGGAAGCAGAAACAGGTGATACCATTATGTCAATGAATCTCCAGCAGAAACCAAAGTGAATTGAGAGCCTAACAGAGTGAAAGAAGAGGTTTAGAAAACTCCCTGAACTGAGGTAACTGCTTGCTGCTGCCACAACAACAGCTGCAGCAAACGGCAACAGGAGCAGAGATTTGCACAACGATGACGGATAGCCTAATAATCTGCACAGCGATAACACTGTTAGGGGTAAGAGAAACTCCCTGTTTGAATCTCCCAAGATCGTGCTCGTTGACGAACTGTTATGCAGCTGAGATTGCTCCTGCAGCAGAAGCAGAAAAACAGCAGCAGTAGCAGAAAAACAGCAGCTGCAGAAGACAGCAGTAAGAAACAGCAGCTGCATGAAACAGCTGCAGAAAAACAGAGTTTGCTGCAGTAGTGCAGAATCTGCCGCAGCAAGCAGAGTTAGCTGCATCAGGACGGAACTTGCAGCAGGAGGAGGTGGTTGTCTGGAGCGAAAAACAGCAGCAACGGAAGTGCTGCAGCAGAGGAGAACAGCAGCAGCAGCAGTAGAGATCTGCAGCAACATTCGTGCATCGTCTGCTGCTGCAAAAGGAACTAAGACAGACAAATGTTAAAAGGTATCTGAAATCACAATAAACAGTGATACTCCCTGAAAATTCTCTCCTTTGGTTCATGCTACACCAAAGAGACTGTATCAACAACAGTAATAACAACAGCAGCTGCAGACATTGATACGGAAAACTCTTTCTCATTTTGATCGAATATATGGGATTCCCAAGCTGTTGCATTTAATAATACCCCTGATGTGTCCATGTAGTTCATCCCCCCGACGAACTTCGACTGATTTGGTTGTACAAGCAAGGTTGGCCAAGTGATCTGCCGCCATATTTCCTTCCCGATAGATATGAGTAATCCGAAATTCCACTCGCTTAAGGAATAGGTTGATATGTGATAGCATGTGCTGAAGTGTCCAGTGACCTTTAGAGGGTTCCTTAATCAGACAAATAATATTGACGGCATCCCACTCAATCCAAATAATTAAAAATTTTCCGTTTGACAAATTTGGAGAGCTTTGTAAGGCAATTGCCGTGTATAATACATTTGATGCTTTACAATTGCTAGATGATGCAGAAGAGACACCTCGGGGTCCTATACCGCTTCTTGAGACTAGAATACAGACTTTACATCATGTTTTAACCTCATTTGAAAGGAGAGCAATCTCAGACGATTCGAGCACACGGAAAGAAGACCCACCACCATGGCGTTAGTAATAGTTGAGGATATTAAAAAGCGAACTCATAGCATCACCTTGCCTAGATCGATCAGTACACGAGCTTTATTTAGACTATGGCGTATCCCTTGGCCTGTCGAGGGAGAAACCGCCTGATGATCGAATTGCTACAATTTTTTTTTTCTTCTTTTACTTAATGCAGATTACTTTTACCCAAAAAAAATTTGGAGAGCTTTGAAAAGACCGTACACCTCTGCATACACATTAGTTGCTTCTCCAATGAATTCATAGAAGGCGAAGATTGCTGCTCCTCTCTCGTAGCAATTCCTCCCACACCAGCTGGCCCCGGGTTACCTTTGCTTGCTCCATCAGTATTAATTTTGATCCATCCTCTATCCGGCTTATTCCACTTGACTTTCATCAATGTTGTCCTCCTTTTAACGTACGTGGGGAATCCCATGGTGGATGCAATGTTGGCGTCTCCTTTCCAGTTAAGCAAGGTGGCCAGTTTTGTTTGGCTAGTCGTGCTAATGGATTGATGAACTTTCCAGATGATACGATCGACATTGAATTTCTGTCCCTGATACTTAGCATCATTTCTTTCAAGCCAACAGAACCATAAAATAAGCATCGGAAGGATAGTTCTGATGTGGTTCTTACCAATTGAAGAAAACCTCTAGTATTTGAGGAACAAGGTGATGTTGTTTGTCGACGGGAGCATGGTATTGAATTTCCTAGCAAAGAAATCCCACACTTTCGAGATTTCTGGCCCTCTAGGAACACATGACTGAGACTTTCAATATTACTGCAGCAAGTGCATATGGAGGCGAGTTGGATGCCTTTGGACTGAATCCTCTGATCCAGCGGGATTTTATCCCCCAAGATTCTCCAGAGAAATATGGACATGGTTGGTGCGATGAAGGGGCACTAGATTTCCACTAAGTTTCCAATGAGCGATGTCAGCTCGGTCATCATTAAAAGGCACTTGGCTGATTTCGTGGGCCAGTTGGTGTGGGAGGAACTCCAGGAGTTTATCAATGTCCTAAATTTTGTCTTTCCAAAAGTGGTTGACCGAAGGTGAGGGGTGGTTCTGTTCACCTAGAAGGAGCCAAAGTGCTTTCTCCCCCATCCAATTGTCAAACCAGAATGAGATTTCCCCTTTCCAATGCTCCAGAAGACATGAGGTTCTGCTTTTCCCCGAGAATGACAGAGACGTTTCCAATTGGCAGAGGCAATATAGGAAGGTTTAGCCACAGCCGGGTGGGTCCCTTTGCAATATTTGTCGAGGAGGAAATGTGACCACAGTGATTGTTGGGTTCTAAATCTCCACCAGAGTTTATGTTGGAAGGCCTCAACCACATCGTCAAGTTCTCGAACACCAAAGCCACCCTCCTCCGTAGGGTAGCAGACTGAGTCCCAAGAGGACCAAATCATTTTCTTTTGATTACCAGAGTTGCCCCAAAAGAATTTATTGAAGATTCTTTCGATACGCTCTGTGATGTATTCTGGAGGCTTGAGAGTTTGCAACAGGTATGTCAGCATGGCGTTCAACACGCTTTTAATTAACTGGAGTCTCCCCCCATGGACAATAATGCTTTTTCCCATCTCGAAATTCTGTATTTGATTTTTTGGATGAGATCATCGAAGAGCACACCTTTCTTATTCCCTTTAAATAGGGGGCCGCCCAAGTAGATGATTGGGAGGTGTTTGAGACGAAACCCCATGACTTGTTGGATGCATTGGATTCGGAGATTAGAAGTCCTCTTGTCCACTGTGAATGAGCTCTTTTCTCTATTGATACGCTATCCCGAGATTGCCTCGTAACATTGCAGGAATTCTATGAGAAGTGTGAGCTCTTTACGGTTCCTTTTGGAGAAGATAATTACATCGTCAGCGAAGGTAAGGTGGGAGACGTGGAGGCTTCATCTGGTGAAGTACTGCAGTCTTGATTGTTGTTAAAATAGATTATTCAGTCCTCGTGAAAGGCATTCTGTTGCAAGCACAAAGAGGGTTGGAGAGAGGGGATCCCCTTGACGAATTACTCACGTTGATTTAAAGAAACCTGCACCTTCGCCATTAAGGAGGATGTTGAACCAACAATTTTCAATTAACATTCTGACATTAGCAATCCACTACATAGGGAAGCCAATTCGGTGACACATTCTATAGAGAAAATTCCAGTTAAGCCTATCATATGCTTTCGCCATGTCAAGTTTGAAGATGGTGTTGTTCTTGCTTCCATACACTCCGGGGCAATGGACCAATTCTTGTGCGAGTAGGATATTATCAACAATCATACGCCCTTGCACAAATCCACTTTGGGAGGGCGAGATGCATTTAGAACGTTGTTAGAATTCCACGAAACTTTACCCAAACATAGGTCTAGACACAAGACATTGTGTGGTAATTTGCTAAGCGTAATAATAACTACAAGTTAGTATAATACAGAAACAAATTTGCTTTAATAAAATCGTGCAAAACAGCTAAATTTTGAATGTTCTCAAAATTCTAGGAAACTAGACCCAAACGTAAGCTTAGACCCAAGACTTTATGTGGTAAAATTGCTAAGTATAATAATAACTACAAGTTAGTATAAAAGGGAAACAAACTTACTTTAATAAAATCGAGCAAAACAGCTAAATTTTGAACGTTTTCAGAATTCCACAAAACTTGACCCAAACATAGGTCTAGACCCAAGAGTTTGTGTGGTAAATTTGCTAAGCGTAATAATAACTACAAGTTAGTATAATAGAGAAACAAATTTGCTTTAATAAAACCATGCAAAACAGCTAAATTTTGAACGTTATCAGAATTCCACAAAATTTGACCCAAACGTAGGTTTGCACCCAAGACTTTGTGTGGTAAATTTGCTAAGCTTAGTAATAACTACAAGTTAGTCTAAAAGAGAAACAATCTTGCTTTAATAAAACCGTGCAAAACAGCTAAATTTTGAACGTTCTCAGAATTCCATGAAACTTGACCTAAACGTATGTCTAGACCCAAGACCTTGTGTGGTAAATTTACTAAGCGTAATATTAACTACATGTTAGTATAAAGGAGAAACAAACTTGCTTTAATAAAACCATGCAAAACAGCTAAATTTTGAATGTTCTCTGAGTTCCACGAAACTTGACCAAAACGTAGGTCTAGACCCAAGAATTTATGTTGTAAAATTGCTAAGCGTAATAATAACTACAAGTTAGTATAAAAGGGAAACAAATTTGCTTTAATAAAACAGTGCAAAACAACTAAATTTGGAATGTTCTCAGAATTCCATGAAATTTGACCCAAACGTAGGTTTAGACCCAAGACTCTGTGTGGTAAATTTACTAAACGTAATAATAACTACAAGTTAGTATAAAAGAGAAACAAATTTGCTTTAATAAAACCGTGCAAAACAGCTAAATTTTGAACGCTCTCAGAATTCCACGAAACTTGATTAAAACATAGATCTACACCCAATACTTTGTATGGTAAATTTGCTAAGCGTAATAATAACTACAAGTTAGTATAAAAGAGAAATAATTTTTTTTAATAAAACCGTGCAAAACAGCTAAATTATGAACGTTTTTCAGAATTCCACGAAACTTGACCCAAACATACGTCTAGACTCAAGAATTTATGTGGTAAAATTGTTAAATGTAATAATAACTACAACTTCCCTATCTTAAAATTGGATTGATTGATTTGTATAAAAGAGAAACAAACTTGCTTTAATAAAACCGTGCAAAACAACTAATTTTGAACGTCCTCAGAATTCTACGAAACATGACCTAAACATAGATTTGGACCCAAGACTTTGTGCGGTAAATTTGCTAAACGTAGTAACAACTACAAATTAGTATAATAGAGAAACAACATTGCTCTAATAAAACTGTGCAAAACAGCTAAATTTTGAGCGTTCTCAGAATTCAATGAAACTTGACCCAAACGTAGGTCTTGAGCCAAGAATTTGTGTGGTAAATTTGCTAAGTGTAATAATAACAAAAAGTTAATATAAAAAGAAAACAAACTTGTTTTAATAAAACCGTGCAATACAACTAAATTTTGAACGTTCTCAGAATTCCACGAAACTTGACCCAAAAGTTTAAGTGGAAAAAGTGCTAAGCGTAATAATAACTGCAAGTTAGTATAAAAGAGAAACAAACTTGCTTTAATAAAACCGTGCAAAACAGCTAAATTTTGAACGTTTTCAAAATTCCACGAAACTTGACCGAAACGTAGGTTTAGACCCAAGACATTGTGTGGAAAATTTGCAAAACATAATAATAACTGCAAGTTAGTGTAAAATAGAGACAAACTTGCTTTAATAAAACCGTGTAAAACAGTTCAATTTTGAACGTTCTCAAATATCCATGAAACTTTACCCAAATGAGGTCTGAATCCAAAAATTTATGTGGTAAAATTGCTAAGCGTAATAATAACTACAAGTTAATATAAAAGAAAAACAAATTTGCTTTAATAAAATCGTGCGAAACAGCTAAATTTTGAACGTTTTCAGAATTCCACGAAACTTGGCCCAAACTTAGGTCTAGACCCAAGACTTTGTATGGTAAATTTGCTAAGCAT
The DNA here is from genome assembly GCF_000512975.1 of Sesamum indicum. Taxonomy (NCBI): domain Eukaryota; kingdom Viridiplantae; phylum Streptophyta; class Magnoliopsida; order Lamiales; family Pedaliaceae; genus Sesamum; species Sesamum indicum. The sequence continues at coordinate 14,762,129 of NC_026150.1, forward strand.
AATAATAACTACAAGATAAAAGAGAAACAAACTTGCTTTAATAAAACCGTGCAAAACAACTAAATTTGGAACGTTCTCAGAATTCCACGAAATTGACCCAAATGTAGGTCTAGACCCAAGACTTTGTCTGGTAAATTTGCTAAGCATAATAATAACTACAAGTTAGTATAAAAGAGAAACAAACTTGCTAGTAAAACCGTGCAAAACAGCTAAAATTTGAACGTCCTCAGAATTCTACGAAACTTGATCCAAGCGTAGGTCTAGACCCAAGACTTTGTGTGGTAAATTTGCTAAGCGTAATAATGACTACAAGTTAGTATAAAAGAGAAACAAAATTGCTTTAATAAAACCTTGTGAAACAGCTAAATTTTGAACGTTCTCAATATTCCACGAAACTTGACCCAAATGTAGGTCTAGACCCAAGACTTTGTGTGGTAAATTTGCTAGGATAATAATAATTACAAGTTAGTATAAAAGAGAAACAAACTTGCTTAGTAAAACCGTACAAAACAGCTAAATTTTGAACGTTTTCATAATTCCACGAAACTTGACCAAAGTTTAGGTCTAGACCCAAGACTTTGTGTGGTAAATTTGCTAAGCGTTGTAATAACTACAAGTTAGTATAAAAGAGAAACAATCTAGCTTTAATAAAACAGTGCAAAACAGCTAAATTTTGAACATTCTGAAAACTCCACGAAGCTTGACCCAAACGTAGGTCTAAACCCAAGACTTTGTGTGGTAAATTTGCTAAGCGTAATAATAACTACCAATTAGTATAAAAGAGAAACAAACTTGTTTTAATAAAACCGTGCGAAACAGCTAAATTTTGAACGTTCTCAGAATTCCACGAAACTTGACCCAAACGTAGGTCTGGACCCAAGAGTTTGTGTGGTAAATTTGCTAAGCGTAATAATAACTACAAGTTAGTATAATAGAGAAACAAATTTATTTTAATAAAACCGTGCAAAATAGCTAAATTTTGAACGTTCTCAGAATTCCACAAAACTTGACCCAAACGTAGGTCTGGACCCAAGAGTTTGTGTGGTAAATTTGCTAAGCGTAATAATAACTGCAAGTTAGTATAATAGAGAAACAAATTTGCTTTAATAAAACCGTGCAAAACAGATAAATTTTGAACGTTCTCAGAATTCCACGAAACTTGACCCAAATGTATGTCTAGACCCAAGACTTTGTGTGTTAAATTTTCTAAGCATAATAATAACTACAAGTTAGTATAAAAGGGAAACAAACTTGCTTTAATAAAACTATGCAAAACAGCTAGATTTGGAACGTTCTTAGAATTTCATGAAATTTGACCCAAACGTAGGTATAGACCCAAGACTTTGTGTGATAAATTTTACTAAGTATAATAATAGCTACAAATTAGTATAAAAGATAAACAAATTTGCTTTAATAAAACCGTGCAAAACAACTAAATTTTGAACGTTTTCTGAATTTCACGGAACTTGACCCAAATGTAAGTCTAGACCTAAGACTTTGTGTGGTAAATTTGCTAAGCGTAATAGTAACTACGAGTTAGTATATAAGAGAAACAAACTTGCTTTAATAAAACCGTGCAAAACAACTAAATTTTGACCTTTATCAAAATTCCACGAAACTTGACCCAAACGTAGGTCTAGACCCAAGACTTTGTGTGTTAAATTTCTAAGCATAATAATAAACTACAAGTTAGTATCAAATAAAAACAAATTTGCTTTAATAAAACCGTGCAAAACAGCTAAATTTTGAACGTTCTCAGAATTCCACAAAACTTAACCCAAACGTAGGTCTAGACCCAAGACTTTGTGCCGTAAATTTTCTAAGCGTAATAATAACTACAAATTAGTATAAAAGAGAAACAAAGTTGCTTAAATAAAACTGTGCAAAACAGCTAAATTTTGAACGTTCTCATAATTCCACGAAACTTGACCCAAACGTAGGTCTAGACCCAAGACTTTATGTGGTAAATTTTCTAAGCGTAATAATTACTAAAAGTTAGTATAAAAGAGAAACTAACTTGTTTTAATAAAACCGTGCGAAACAGCTAAATTTTGAACGTTCTCAGAATTCCATGAAACTTGATCCAAACGTAGGTTTAGAAGACTCTATTTGGAATGGATTGAAGAGTTACCTTATAGATAATAGAATGTGTATAGACACATTCTTGTTTATCTATTCAAGGTATATAAATATATTTTGTGTATGATTATTAGGGTAATAATTCATTAGTGAGAAAGATTTGTATGGTCCTTTATTTATGTCCTAAAATTGTTTTGGTCCTTTAACTTAGACAATATCAGTTTTAGTCCTGTATCTTTCCTTTTTGCTTAGATTCGGTCCTTCAGTCAATTTTATGACCATTTTGCCCTTCTTTAGTAATAAAGCCTAATAGTCCATTTTAGTGCTCTAAAAATGGCCCAACATGCTTTCGAAATAAATTAAGACCCCATAACTTCGTACCTTGCTTTGGGGGAAATGTAATTTTCATAAATGAGTAAAATATAGTACAACAATGCCCTCATCTAGGCACTACCTCAATCCAAGGGATACGCCACTGTCTGTACAACGCATGTGCACTCACGGAGCTAGGTAACTCAATACTAAGTGTTCGGTGTCGAATATCCTCTACAATTAACCTAGCAACACTAGAAGGCTGTCTCTCCTCATGCTCGAATCTTCTCATATTCGCTCCTTCCATATATGATAAATGCACGAGCCAAGTAATGCACGGTAGGCGACATTGATGATGTGCTTCCCTCGCCATTTTTTCGCCCCCCAATCAATATCCTTTGCCCAATCTCTATTAGGCCAAGGGATCCAGGTAAGTCGTCTGACAAAGCTAATGCAACGTCTGCTATATCTGCATCGGAAGAATAAATGGGTATGTGATTCCACCATATCCTCATTACAAAGTACGCAGTTGCCAAGGTGGGACAACCACGGTTTGTTGGTAGTGGCCAACTTTTCCAAGATCGTGAGCCATAATATGAACATATGTCGAGGGATCTTCAAAGAACCCGAAAGTAGTGAAGTCCAACCTACTTTCGGTCCAGACGACATCATAAGGTGATAAAGGTCCTGGGTCGTAGGCATGCTCCAAGGGTGTGACGCCCCAAAGATTATATTACATAATTGGGGGATTTATTGGTAAATATTTATGAAACTTAGTTAATTGATAAATAAATTATAGGTCATAATTGGAATATAATAAGACTTGAACGGATTAAATTGGAGTTCATTATAATATTTGTGAACAACTTATATTAATTAAGAACATTTAGGAAGGATGTAATGGGTATTTCGAGAAAAGTTTAATAAAAAAATATATATATATAATAACAATAGTAAATTGTATATATATTAGTAAATCATATATGCATATATTACTATATGTATATATATAAGTAAATAATAATATACATATACAAAGAGAGAGAGAGAGAGAGAGAGAGAGAGAATTGGGCCCCACCTCCCACCGCCTCACTATCTCTTCTCTTTTATTTTTCTTTCTTTGTGTTGGTACACATATAAATACACATAACACACACACAATGCAATTGTGAAAATTGCAATTCTCGGCCGAAAACGAAATAAAGAAACAGAGGTACGAGTATTGTGATTTTAATTCCTATTAATTTATATAATTATATTATTTAATTAGTTCGCTTATTAAATATTGTTTATACTAAGCGATGTACTATTCAACCGAAATATTTTATGAGTTTGGCTATTAAAATAGTGTCGAATTAAATACATAATTGGATATAAAAATGATATCATTGGTCAATTAGATTATTAAATTCATTAAATTTGAATATTGCTATAGTTAATTTATACAATTCCATTGAAATTATTAACCAAATATGCAATCCTATGTATTATTGTTCAATTAAAGAGTATAATAGCGAGAAATTGATAGAAAATTCATAGAAATATTTCAAAAATTATATTTAATAAATGGTATGTTAATAAAGAGAAAAAACAAAGATTTGTATTTCGATATAAATAAAATATTAAAGAATTATTAGAAATTGTACAAATGATATTCAATATTATATTTAAAACAAATTACGATATTCTCGATATATTAATTGTGTGTGCTATAACTCATTATAGGATACGGGGGTAAAGTGAAAAGATCGAACCACTACCTATTGGATAGATAAAAGCGTTGTAAGGTCGAGGTAAGTAAATAATTAGTATTATCTATATATGTCCCCTTTATTTGTGGTTTTACTGTTATATGAATTTATGGTTCATACCGACATTTATTTACCTGAAAGTATATGACTGATGAAATGATTTGATTGATTGACGATATTGTGCACGTAGAATGAGAAAATGCGTTGAAATATTATATTTGTTGTTTGATGCGTTGTGGATGTCTGGAATGAGAATAAGTTGATATATTGCTTTATGTTCCTAGTTGCTTACATGAATGATGATAAGTGAAAAGGAGCGAGTGGTGGAAATTCAATATAATTGTGGTGTGAATACCCCTTGATGTGTTGAAAAGCCTATAAGGCGAAAATATGATATGAAAAGAGCTATGTGCGAAATGAAAGAGCTATGTGCGAAATGAAAGTGCTATGTGCGATATGAAAGAGCTATGTGGGAAATGAAAGAGCTATTTGTGAAATGAGATTGATGAGTCGGTTGTCAAGGGGATTCACTTGAATTTATATAACGGTGAGATTGAGTTGATGGGAAAAACACAATATCACCTTCTGGTAAGCAAACTAGGAAAAATGGAGTTGATTGTCTTATTATGAGATAGTCATGTGGTGTAATAAAGTTCTGATTATGTTGGAATTAAATTGATTGTATTCCATGCATGTTGCCTGTTTATTTTGTTTTTGGACTGTGTTTGATATGCATATATAGATAGGGCTGGTGATTTACTTACTGAGTGGCAGGCTCATCCCACTACTGACGTTTTATTTCAGGAGTAGACTTTGAGGTGTCTGACTGTTGAAGAATAGGTCTACGCGCTGTACTAAAGCAGGTCGGGCCAGTATGCAGTTTTCTCCTCTTAGACAATTAGAGTACAAATCACATTTTGTTTGTACAGAGATAATATAAGTGTACGGATCACTTGTGATGAATCACCTTGTGGTGTTTGATACGTATATATATAATGTTGTGGGTTGATAATACCTGCTATGACGTGTTGGGATTACGTATGCGAATTGATTAGATGATTATGTGCAAATTTATATATATAAACACAGGAATTACTTTAAGTAAGACGTTTAGGGAAAATATAGCCTAGTAGCGTTAGGGGGTGCTACATTAGGTGGTATCAGAGCAGGGATTAGATTTCCTAGGGATAGTAGAGGAAATGTAATATTATACATAAGGTTTATATATTAGGAATCTACTCACATGTGTGCATTTCATATAAGGTGGAAGCGTCAAGAGAAAATGTTGCTGGCCCAACTGAGTCATTAGAGTCTGTGCAGGGTCATGATTCAGGATCAGAACATCAGGGGTTAGAATCCTAAAATAGAAATGCCCCACAACCAGAAATGAACCCCTTAATGCAACAGTTTCTAGAAATGATGCAGAGGATGGCTCCATCGCCACAACCCCAACCACATGATGCAGTTATTGATAAAAATTATGAAACAGTGAGGAGATAAGGAGCCAAGGTATTTTCAGGTACAACTGACCCTGCAGAAGTAAAAGAATGGCTGAGAAACATGGAAAGGGTGTTGGACAGAATTGAGTGTACTTCTGAGCAAAAATTGAGGTACGCAGTGTCCTTATTAGAGAAAGACGCATTAGACTGGTGGGAAATAGTTCCAGGGAGCACTTATCGACCTGTCACTTTAACGTGGAATGACTTTTTGAAAGAATTTGCTGACAAATATACTCCACCGGTGTACAGAAATCGTAAGAAAGTTGAATTTCTTGAATTAAAGCAGAATGATCTATCTGTTGCTGAGTATAAGCTGCAATTTGTGAGATTGTCAAAATACGCCCCAGAAGAGGTGAATACCGATGAATTAAGGAGAGACAGGTTTGAAAGAGGATTGAGACTCGAGATTCGGGAGAAAATACCAATTAAACCTCCGAGTTATGATGCTCTGTTGGAAGCGTCACTAAGGGCAGAAGAGACATCCATTGAAAGGAGTTCTACTGAAGCTAAACGAAAGAAATTGACAAGTAACCTGAATCCTACAGCAAGTCAAGGTGGTGTAGTTTCCTTTAGGGGTTCTGGTTCACAGAGGGGTTGGTTTAGAAGTCGAGAAGTGGGTCAGGCTAGTAGGTCCCCTTCAGTGTTTTCGAGTAGAGGCTGCCCTACTTCAGTTGGATTTGGAGGAAGACAAGGTCCAGCCAAATCATTCAGTGGAGGATCTACTCCTTCTTGTGCTAATTGCGGTAGGAGATACATTGGTGAATGTTGGGGAGCCCGATCAATTATATGTTATCGATACCGTCAGCCGGGACATATTGTCAGGGACTGTCCTACATGGAGGGATAGTTCCAGAGGACCTCAAACTTCAGAGTTTAGCAGTGTGGGGGAAAACTCACAACGAACAGGTGTGAGTAGAGGATGAGGTAGAGGTGGTTGAGGTAGCGGGAATATTTCCACGACATCTACAAGATAAGGTAGTCAGCCTCAACCACAAGCTAGGGTGTATGCAATCACAAAAGAACAAGCTCCTACGGCACCCAAGGTTATCACTGGTTCCTTCTCTATTTGTGATTCTAATGCACATGTGTTGATTGATCCAGGATCTACTTGTTCATTTATATCACATGATTTTGCATCTCGTGTACATGCTAAAATAGAACCATTTGGACATGACTTATATGTGTCTATGCCTGCTGGTGGGTTTGTATTAGTGAATAAGGTGGTGAGATCTTGTCCAATAGTAGTGGATGGTGTTACTTTATATGTAGATCTGGTTGTAATAGACCTTAGGGAGTTTGATGTCATTTTGGGGATGGACTGGTTAGCTACTAATCATGCTTTAGTGGATTGTCAAGCAAAAGAGGTGATGGTTGAAGTAAATGGGCATATGAAGACGGTTATAGTAGGGGAAAAAGTTTTTCTAAAAGTATCACCATGGAGAGGAATCTTGAGATTCAGGAAGTATGGAAAGCTGAGTCCGCGATATATTGGGCCATATGAAATTCTGGAGCAAGTTGGACCACTAGCCTATCGGTTAGCATTACCGACAGAATTATCACAAATACATGACGTGTTTCATGTATCTATGCTACGATGATACCGATTCGATCCTAGTCATATTTAGCATGAGCCAAAGATGGAGACATCAGAGGGATTGACATATGTGAAAGAGCCAATGAAAATTCTCGACGAGAGTATAAAGAAATTAAGAAATACCTATGGTGAAGGTCAAATGGAGTCATCACTCTCCAAGAGAAGCAATCTGAGAAGTTGAGGAGAACATGAGAGAAAAATACCCATATTTATTCCCTGAGCCGGTAAGTTAGTTAAATTTTGAGGACGAAATTTTTATTAGGAGGGGAGAATTGTGACGCCCCAAAGATTATATTACAAAATTGGGGGACTAATTGAACTTTATTAATTGGTAAATAAATTATAGGTCATAATTGGAATATAATAAGATTTGAACGGATTAAATTGGAGTTCGTTATAATATTTGGGGACAACTTATATTAATTAAGAAAATTTAGGAAGGACATAATGGGTATTTCGAGAAAACTCTAATAAAAAAAATATATAATAATAATAGTATTATGTATATATATTAGAAAATCATATATGCATATATTAGTATATGTATATATACTGGTAAATAATAATATACATATATGAAGAGAGAGAGAGAGAATTGGGCCCCACCTCCCACCGCCTCACTCTCTCTTTCTCTTTTATTTTTCTTTCTTTGTGTTGGTACACATATAAATACACATAACATACACACAATGCAATTGTGAAGATTGCAATTCTCGGCCGAAAACAAAATAAAGAAACATAGGTACGAATATTGTGATTTTAATTCCTATTAATTTATATAATTATATTATTTAATTAGTTCATTTATTAAATATTGTTTATACTAAGCGATGTACTATTTGATCGAAATATTTTATGAGTTTGACTATTTAAATAGTGTCGAATTCAATACAGAATTGGATATAAAAATAATATCGTTGGTCAATTAGATTATTAAATTCATTAAATTTGAATATTGCTATAGCTAATTTATAGAATTCCATCGAAATTATTAACCAAATACGCAATCCTATGTATTATTGTTCAATTAAAGAGTATAATAGCGAGAAATTGATAGAAAATTCATAGAAATATTCCGAAAATTACTAATAATTGGTATCTTAATAAAGAAGAAAAACGAAGATTTGTATTTCGATAGAAATGAAATATTAAAAAATTATTAGAAATTGTACAAATGATATTCAATATTATATTTAAAACAAATTACGATATTCTCGATATATTAATTGTGTGCGGTATAACTCATTATAGGATACGGGGATAAAGTGAAAAGACAGAACCACTACCTATTGGATAGATAAAAGCATTGTAAGGTCGAGGTAAGTAAATAATTAGTATTATCTATATATGTCCCGTTTATTTGTGGTTTTACTGTTATATGAATTTATGGTTCATACTGACATTGTTTTACCTGAAAGTATATGAGTGATGAAATGATTTGATTGATTGACGATATTGTGTACGTAGAATGAGAAAATACGTTGAAATATTATGTTTGTTGTTTGATGCATTGTGGATGTCTGAAATGAGAATAAATTGATATATTGATTTATGTTACTAGTTGCTTACAAGAATGGTGATATATGAAAAGGAGGGAGTGGTGGAAATTGAATATAATTGTGGTGTGAATACCCTTTGATGTGTTGAAAAGCCTATAAAGTGAAAATATGATATGAAAAGAGCTATGTGCGAAATGAGATTGATGAGCCGACTATCAAGCGGATTCACTTGAATTTATATAACGGTGAGATTGAGTTGATGGGAAAAACACAATATCACCTTCTGGTAAGCAAACTAGGAAAAATGGAGTTTGGTTGATTGTCTTATTATGAGATAGTCATGTGGTGTAATAAATCTGATTATGTTGGAATTAAATTGATTGTATTCCATGCGTGTTGCCTGTTTATTTTGTTTGGGCTGTATTTGATATGCATATATAGATAGGGCTGGTTATTTACTTACTGAGTGGCAGGCTCATCCCTCTGCTGACGTTTTATTTCAGGAGTAGACTTTGAGGTGTTTTGACTGTTGAAAAATAGGTCTACGCGCTATACTCAAGTAGGTCGGGCCAGTATGCAGTTTCCTCCTCTTAGACAGTTAGAGTACAAATCACATTTTATTTGTACAAAGAGAATATAAACGTATGGATTACTTGTGATGAATCACCTTGTGATGTTTGATATGTGTATATATATATAATGTTGTGGGTTGATAATACCTGCTATAACGTGTTGGGATTACGTATGCAAATTGATTAGATGATTATGTGCAAATTTATATATATAAACACAGGGATTACTTTAAGTAAGACGTTTAGGGAAGATATAGCCCTAGTAGCATTAGGGGGTACTACATAGGGAACCTCCATACTATGCGGTCATCACCTCCACAGATTTGGGGTAACATGTAGGTAATCTCCAAATATTCTTTGTCTGTGATTATTGGCCAATGCCACTGGCCATCATGAATGACCGAGCACAACGGGCTAGCAGCCCCCAATCCCATGATGATAGGTCCCAGTTGAAATTTTGTTATGAGAGGTCCCAAGTGATGCCAAGGGTCCTTCCATAAGTAGAAGGTACTTCCATCACCAATTCGATACTCTACTACTGACCGCAGCCACTATCGCAGGCGTAGAAGTTCTCTCCATCCCCATGGTCCTCGCTGCTCCGATATGGTCCAAATAGATGTATCTCGTAGGTGCCCAGGAAACAGCCAATCCACCCATATGGAAGTTCTCTCACATCTTATGATCTCACAAAGCTTCTTACACATCAGTACACGATTAAATATACCGACGTCTCTAAGCCCTTGACCCCTTCATCCTTAGGCTTGCATACCTCCTTCCATACTAATTTGGCATATCCACTGTAGCCCATACCTTTCCACAAAAATGTCCTTAGACGCTTCTCAGTTTCTTTGATGACCCCTTTTGGGAGTACGAAAGCAGAACCCCAATACACACTCAATGCCATAAGTACAGATTTGATGATTTGCACCCTTCCCGCATACGAGAGTGCCAAGCCATCCCAACCATTAATACGTTCATCAATCTTGCTAAATAATGGTTGACAATCAGAAATATTTAATCTAGAGGCCAATAAAGGGAGTCCCGAATTCCTCATCGGGAGATGACCCTCGTGGAATCCCAGCACATCTAGTATTTCCTCCTTCACACCCTAGGCTGATCGTGAGATAATGACATGGCTCTTGTCAAGTTTGATTCGTAGTCCAGACCATGAGGCAAAGCGATCCATCCCATCTTTTAGTACGCCCATCCGCAAATCCCAGCTGAAAAACTCTTGAGGTTTCACATGGAATGTGAATCTCATATCCTGTTCGATTAGTTGCAAGAATTTCGTATGCAGTACCTCCATCACAAGCACAAAAAGGTATGGTGATAAAGGATCCCCTTGTCTAAGTCCTCTAGCACCCGCAAAGAACCTATGTGGTTTTCCATTCATGCCCATAGAAAATGAAGCTGAAGTGACACACTCCATGATCCCCCTTGCTTTGACCGCTCTATTTCCGGGTATCACAAGCCCTCGATTTTATGGACTTCTTCCAACCACACTACCGCAGCAGATGGTTCGCAGGAACTTGGCTACTTCAGTAATAAAATAGCACAGCCCTGTTTCGTTTCCTACCTTAGGACGTTAAAGGGACTCCAATATAGGGAATTAATAAAAATTTTAGACAAACAAGTTGAACAGAAGCCTAACATTTATTGAAGAAATATAGAGAATGTTATATAGGTATTATTCCTCCGTTGGAGAAGACAACTGTTTTAGCCTCTCATGGTGTAAAAGACTTGACTTGTTGGGGAAACCCCCATAAACTGAAAATTAAAATATTACAGAAGATTGAGAAAGACTTACAACTCTAATGCTTTGAAGAGTAGGAGAAGTTTTATGATGTCCCCCTTCTGCTTCATTAAATCTTTATTTATAGGCATCCGCGGACTTCAAATTCGGACTCCAAACTTGTTTTGTGATGACGTCATTTCATTTGTCATCGCCTCATGATTTCCAGCTGTTGATCATAATGATTTGTCAGTCTTTCTTGCTTTTCTGACTGTTGGCCTTTGTCATTTTCTACCGACAGTCTTATCCTTAATTTTTTATATTTTTTAATTTTTACTTCTTTTTATAAAGATTTTTCTGTTTCCCTTATCCTGGTTTGATTAGGGTTTATTCGTGACCCGAATTTTTTGCCCAACATGCAACATGTTGCACGTCTTTATCCTCGTTGTTTCGGTTGCCAACAGCTTATTTTCACAGATTAACATCCTCTTCTTTTCAAATAAACTTTCTTGAATGATTACTTGACTTTGTCCATCTTTGTGAGACATACGCATAATCCCCAAACTCTCCTGGTAGAGATACTGTCTTCACTAATGGCCGATACCAAGGGAGCTTCTCCTGAGGCAGCTTTGATCTTGCTGAAAGCTACCATGTTTGGCCTCTGCAGCTTCATGAAATAGAATGTTGGATGAGACCCCTTTCCTTCAGTTCCTAGAGCTACTAAAATGAATTTTATCTCCAGAACGTCGCTTCTCTTTAAATGGGGGTTGTTTTGCCATAAATCAAAGACCGCCCCACTAATTCACTCCAAAAGTTTTGAAATTTTTGGAAAACTCGGTGACATAATATGAACTGAAGTAAGAGCTCCAAAATCATACCATTCTCAGACATCTTCTGGTTTAGACCCGTCTAACATCCAGACTCTGTTATATTTTCTGAATATTTCGATAATGGTCTTGCCTGGTTCACTCCTTTGCGGGAAATTAATTTTTCCCACACGCGCTGATAATCCTGCCAAGCAGAAAAAGATATCAATTCATTAGCATTAGCCTTAGAGGTGCTGTCATTGGCCTAAGACTAATCTCTCCCTCTTTAACTCCAATGGTGTTAGGTTGGCCTAAGAATAGTTTGCACTTTTTGTGATTCAATTATTTCCGTTTCACCAGAGTCTGATGATAGCCTTGTGCAATCGGTACTTGAATTCGACGCTACAGGTCTAGAGCCCTATACTCTAAACGCATATTTTGGGTCACGCTCTCTCAACTCGTGAGTCATCCCTAAAGGTGACGCCTTTCGAATTGGTTCTCGTAAGTAGTTCCATAGCGAGGTGGATGCTAATAAGGAACTCCTTATTGCAACTTGGACAGTGTCTAGCTCAACTCTTTGGATTTTGTCCGGCAACTTGGGCATTAACCGCTAGCTGTCCGAACTTTCTGTCAAGTTCCTCGAGGTTTTCCCGGAGGTGCTTGAGTCTCAATATGATGGAGTTTGCCTTAGATGCCTCTATCTCTTGTCAGGAAATCTGCAAGAACATTTTTATGAGATTTTATAACGACAATATTATAGCAAGAATATTGGCATTCAGCTTGCCATCTGATAATACGAGCTTTCTCTATTATCGATTCTAATTTATTTTTTAAGAAAGCTTTAACATTAGTATTATCAATATTTAAGGTAAATTCTTTAGCAAGTAAAAATAAAGGCCATTTTTTAAAAGCCTTTCAAACTTCAAAGAATTCTTTCTCGTTAATATGCCAAACTTTGGCTTGTTGTTCTGAGAACAACCCTCCTGTGTATGTACAAGGTTCTTCCCCTATAGTTGTCTTCTTTATGAGCACTGCTGCCCATCTGTAGTCATTGGCATTTGTATAGACTACCAATTCATCCTCGTCTTGTGGTATAGCAAGCTTTGGCAGGTTACTGCAAACTTGTTTTAGCTCTCAAACCCTTTTTGTGTGGATTTCTTCCTATTTCCACTTTGAACTTTTCATTTCTTTCAAGAGTGGTCGGAAATCCTTTTTGTATCTTGCAAGATCCTTAGTGAATATACCTGCAAAGTTAACAACTCCCAAGAAGCTCTGCAAATGCTTATTGTCTTTGAGTATGTCTGGAAAATTGCCGATTTTCTCCACAATATGGTCCTGTAACTCAATTCTTGTTTCGTCAATAAGAATTCCTAGAAATTCAATTTTATCGACAGCAATAGTAGCTTTCTTTTCAGAAAGTACTAAACCTTCTTTGTGGTATGCATCAGAAAATATCTCTAGATGTTTAATATGTTCTTTAATATTTTTAGATGCAATTAGTATGTTGTCGATATAAACAAACATGAATTCGAAATAATCGTTAAAAAGATTATTCATTTTTCTTTGAAATATCTAAGGTGTATTAGCTAAACCCATTGGAAGCACATTCCAGATATATTGTCTCTGTGGTGTGGAGAATGCAGTAAATTTCTTTGATTCACTCTCCATCTTAATTTGATAAAACTCAGATTTGCAATCGAATTTAGAAAACACTTTTGCTCGTTTGATTCAATCAATTAAGTGTTCTCTACTAGGAATGTAATAACCATCAAATTCTAATATTTTGTTAATACCTTGATAGTTAATAACCAACCTAGGTTTACCACTCTTAATCTCACCATGGTTTCTTACCAGAAATCCAGGGCTACTGTAGGTAGAGACTCCAGGTTCAATAAGTCCAACATTGATAGCTCTTTGATTATCATCTGCATATCCTTCTTATCCTCCATATTCATATGGATAGGTTTGTATCAAACATACTCGTATTGCATTCATCTTTGACCTTCAGAGTAGCTTCAATCTTGTTCCTTTCCCACCAAGCCAGATGATTTTCACTGGAGTTCCTCTAGATGAGCCTCTTGACATTTTCAAGAGAAAGCCTGCTCTCTTCACTAATATCTAGTGATTTCATTTCCAGTAGTGCTTCTTTAAGGTTTAGAATTTTCTCCTCGGATTCCTTATAGAAGCTATCGCTGTCTATGAATCCCTACTGCCTGAAAGACAAAAGGACCTTACCAAATTTCCTTTTATCCTACATTTTTGGATGAGTTAATCTGGCATCAAAATTTCCACGTTTGCTACGAAAATTTATTGGCATTATCCTGTTAAATGCCTTTTCTCTTCACAACACCTATATCTCACTACCACAGTTAGTAGTAAAGATTAACAGATTCCTTTGATTATCCTACATATATCTTGCAAATATTTTAATGAAATTATTACCTATCAAGATATCGACACTTGTATCATGAAAGTAAATAGGAGGTGTTTTTACCCTAAACCAGGGTGATCCAAATGCTCCTCCAATCATGATCTTGGCTTCTCGTATTCCCTTATTGAGTTCAGGATTCTTTAAGAAAAATTCCTTTCTGCAACAACGGGTAAGGTTTTCCTTGCTTCCTTAGGGAAAACTCTAGGTTTTGCCGTGCAAATTTCTGATCCTGAATCAATATAAGGTGCAAAATACTCTATCTTATATTGATTATACAACATAAACAGAAATCCATATAGAAAAGGGACTCATCATTCAATCCTTATGGTAACACCATCAATACTGAATTCCATTCTGTTACCTTTTCTTCCCTATGGTTTATGATCTTCGAGAAAACTTAACTCCAAAGTCATACTCCCGTTTTCTCGTCCTTCAACACCTGCAACTAAAATTTCATGGCCTGTATTTCTAGCATGTCCTCATATTTTCCAACAATAGGTTGCTGCAAATGGTATAAGTCATCACAAGGGAAAAAATTTTCTTTCTTAGTGATATCAAATATAACTTGTATTTCTTTCTATCCTTCAGGGCATCTAAGTTTTATGTTATCTACCCTAATCTCTTCAGGAGTTAAAGCTTTTAATAACTCTTTTTCCTTTCCTTTGTAGCCTATAATTCTATCTTCCGAAAAGGACATCCGACAATATCAACACCACCTATTCTAGGTATTCTAATAGGATCTGGTGTCGTTAGCTTGGCGAATTCCTGATAAATCCATCATATAGGCTGAGGTTGGAGTCTTGTCGCATGATTCTTTCCATTGTTTTGTTTGACACCATCATTCTGGAAAAGAACCCTGATAGGCTTTCGGAAGTTTCAAACCTATCTCCCTCGTTGTAATTATTCTGACTCGGTTGAAGATCCATCCGAATCAATCTCTATTTTCTCCTCATATACGCTTTCGTCTGAAGGAAGATCTATGAATTGGTAGATGCGTACCAAAACGCTATAGTAAACTACATCTGGAATCTCATCCGTGGCTCCAAATTTTCTCAATTCACCACGTTTCTGCGGGCAATTGCGAGATATATGTCCTTTTGCTCCGGGAGTCCAGCAATTGTAGTCTTTGAAGCTTTCATTGGCTCGGGTATGGGTTCGTCTAAAAGTTCTTCTTGTAGGGTTTCTTCCAGTGGATCTTGCATCTGTTCGTCTAGATCCTTCGGATAAAACCCTTGTTGGTCATATTCTCTGTCCGAATTTATATGTTCTAGCTTTGGACTTAGACCACCATGATCTCGGTTGGGAAAAGGTTCTTCTGGAAATCCTGGGGTAGGAGTCACTATTTTGCTTCATCCTTTTCCTCATCTCGCTTGATTCTCCTATAATAGTCGGAAAATCATTATTATCACAACAGAGAGGAGTTCGTTTGATTTTACCTCTCAGTCTTTTCATGTTCTTCTGAATGGATGCCTAATAATACCAATCCTTCAAATTTGTCTTTAAGAAAACATATTTTTCGCGCCACGGAATCTAGTTGTCCTTCAGATACTTTGTATGACTGGATCAACATTTCCCTCCATGCACTGCATATCTTTGCAAAGAACATTGGAGTAGAGCTGCTACTTTTGTTACTACTCCACTGTAGAAGAAATACTTGAGGAATTAATAGATATATTCATCTACTGCGCAAATACTTCTTAATTCAAGGCTGAAGAGAGCTTGTGCATATTCTCTAGCCTTTTCTGCTCTCGAAGTATCCATCTCCGATGAAATGTATCTTGATAAACCTTCCTAGCAGATCTGCTATCGCACCTTTCGAATCTCCGGCAAGGATGCTAGCTTTGGTATCTTCTGGGGTATTATCTCATCTAATCTTTACAGATCCCTCCAAGATCAACTTCACAAGTTTTATGAAGTTTCCTTTGTCGAGCTCTAGCGTAGTTGCTGTTATCTTGATGGCTGCAACCCATTCGTCTATCAATTTCTCGGTATTTCAGAAATCAATAATATCTAGATTTAGTATAGCGCCATATGGATGTAAGGGCTAGAACATAGTCCTCGCCCAAGGTGTATCTTTTTGGATTTCTCCCTGGATTTTCCTTTAGTCTGGTTCCCACAAACGTTGGAGTGGCATTAGTGTGGAAATCTGCTCTTTCTCTCATCAATTGATCCTGTGGAGGATCATTAGAACATGTGCTTCCCTCCGGTGGTGGTAGTGCTGCAGTGGTTTCATTTGTTTGGATATTGACTAAATCCACAATCCCGAGTTGGGAAATGGATTCTGTCAATTCTTGTAGATCTAATAGATCAGCTCTTGTTATCTCCATTATTTTATAGATCTAATAGATGCAATAATCAAATCTTCTCTAGACTTCGGCTTTGGAATCTCCATGCCCTTCCCTTCTGGTGTAGAAGAGGTACCATTTCAAGGGCATCCCTGATTCGCTCTTGTCTAGATCTTGATGTCTCAGGGTTCTCCCTTTGATTTCTTTTCAGATCTGTAATTTCTGTCCTTAGATCTATAAGGCCCTTGTGCAGATTGGAAAGGATCTTAAGGACCTCATCTACCTTTTAACTCAAAGATTCTATTTTTATAGGTATATGGATTAACCTATATCCATAGTATTGATTGTCTTTTGTATCTCCCTCAGATCTTGGGAGATCTTCGATGTATCCGGCTCGAGTTCTTTCCAATCAGTCATAATTTTAGAATTGAAATTATGAAGGAACTTACCCATCCCTGGCTAGGATTCTACCATGGACTTCAGTGGAGTGTAAACGCCTCACTGCATTCCCTGGTAGTGCTTGTCGAACCTCAAAATTTTTCACCCATTCTTGTTCTTCTTCCGGCGTGAGAAGTTTTGGACCAATCCTCGTGGGACCGTTGTAACACTTGTTAAGAATTTCCTTGAGAAATTCTCTTCTTTGTATTTCCAAAATCTAGAAATATTCCCTGTTTTTATAGTAACTCGAACTTTCGTTCGGTTCCATTTTTCTCTTAAAGAGTCTCCTCCATTAATGGATAAATAATATCAAAATATAATATAATCATATATTTTTTCAATAAACCTAGGATCTGATACCATTCTAAGCGAGCATTAACAAAAAATTGTGAAGAGAGTGCATAGGGGTAAAATTGTCCGAAAATCTGCCAGAGGACTAAAAGTAAGCAATTTCGTAAGATACTGGACCTAAACAAATATGGGCATAGTTATCGGACTAAAATTAAAATTAGGCATACTTAGCAGACTAAAATGATACTTTTTCCTAATTCATTACACAATACAACACAAGAAAAAGAAAAACCTTCCCTTCTCCATCATCATTTGGCCGCTCCCTTCATCTCACCTAGGGTGAGTGTTTCGATCTTGATTCCTTCTAGCAAAGAAATTAAGGTCTTATTTTTCGGTATGGTTTGAATCATCTTTGGAGGATTCCTATATTGGAATCTCGGGTGAACGTTCAACAAAACTAACAGGTTAGAAGCTTGAAATTCAAGAGGTAAATTTTGATTTAATTTCTGCTTCTGCTTTTATTGTTACAACCATAGCCTCTACTATTATATTTTATTCTTGTATAATTTTTCATACTCCATCGAATGCCCGAAAACTCTAAGGGTACACCCCTTGGATTCGTTTGAATTTACGCTTCAAATTTTTTTATTATGCATTTTTTATTTCTCACTTCTGCTAGCATGTTCCCGGTGGTGCTAATGCAGTCTTTCAAGTGGTATTAGAGTCAGGTTCGATGTAGAGGCTATCGATTTTATATGAATAAGCATGCCAATGTGTTTTAACGGCTTTAAAGCATGTTTAAATTTCTTATTTTATTGATAATTATATGTATAAATTAATTTATTTAATTTTATGATTAATTGGACGATATTAGTATCTAAAAAAATTGAATTTTTCTATAATTACATGGTTTTTATTTTCTGTTTAATTTGTAGAATCAAGAACAAAAAAATTTAAGCACTGTAGCGACAACTGTCGGTCGGCGCTACACAGAGTGCGTGTCCTGGCAGGGGAGCCAACGCACGCGCGGCGGTGGTGCGCAGGCAGTCTATGCGCGCGCGCTGTTGCAGGCCGGCAACGATTGGCTTGACCGTTTTTCGCCATTTCTCCATAAAATTAAATTTTCTGATTTTATGCATATTTTTTGAAAATTATTAATTTTTGCTTATTTAGCTTTGGATTAAATTGGATTTTTTCTAAAATTAAATTGTTTTACTAATATGGTTTATTTTTGTGCATTGGATGCACATATTTTGATCATCCTTTTGATTGTTATTTTAAACTTATTTTTTCTGCATATAATTGTTTTTTATGATATTGGATATCATAATTTTCATCATACATGATATGTACTATTTTTATGTCTAGCATGTTTAATGATATTGGATATCATAATTTTCATCATACATGATATGTACTATTTTTATGTCTAGCATGTTTAATTGGATTGATCATCCTTTTGATTGTTATTTTAAACTTATATTTTCTGCATATAATTATTTTTTATGATATTGGATATCATAATTTTCATCATACATGATATGTACTATTTTTATGTCTAGCATGTTTAATTGGACTATTATGTTAATTGGATGAAAATGGATGATCACGGAGTCTTGACCATTTGAATTTATTTATTTATTCTATTTATGTTCGAGGGCCTGTGTGCCCTTTTATTATCTCTCTCCTCTCGTTTTTCGTATTGGGCTAATAAGGCTTGTTTTCCTCCCCATTATGTACTCTCCCAATTGCTAATTGCGGTTTTTTTTTAAATTGTAATGAGAGTAGAATAGATTTTTGGTGTGGATTTTTATTTTTACAAAAGCAAGCCCACGGGAAGAAGGTCCAGGAGGAGGAGGCCCACGGAGAAGGAGGCCTATGGAGGACTTACAAGGCGCATCTATTTGTTGATGGGTAAATTACATTTGTAATGGCATAGGGCCATTATAGACAGACCTTAGACTCACTGCGGGCTTAGTGGGTCGCATAGGTTGGGCTCATGATCATCCAACAGGGGTATGCTTAATTTTTTTGCATGCGATGCGTTTAATACTTTTATTTAAGTGGGTCTAGATATTTGACATTTGTGAATGCAAACGTTAATGTGATGAGCTCGGTCAAAAACTCAAAAATTTTACTCTCACTTGCTTGGACCAAGTTAAAATGTTAGGGCCCAAAATAGACTTGGATCAAAATGATTTGATCTGTCCAAGATTTCCATCCATAATAATATGGTGAGTAAGCTACCACTACCCAAGTGTGGTCTCATGAGTCGTGGCACCTTTGGATTAGAGGCAAGCTGCACTATTATTGTGAACAAAGGAACATGCTCATTATTTTTCTGTCTCATGGGTTGAGCCCGACACTAATTAAATATTAAGCCCATAATATACTTTGATCCAAATGCAATTTCGATCTATCCAAGCTTTCTATCCATAACAATATCATGAAGAAACTACCGCTATTCAAATGTGGTCTCACAAGTCGTGGCATATTTAGAATAGAAGGCAAGCTGCATTATTGTTATGAACAAAGAAACACACTCGTTGTTTTCCTGTCTCATAAGTCGTGGGGCAACAATTAAGGTGTGATTTGATTGATGGGTCGGGCTTAATACCGAGTAGCATGATTTGCTTGGAGTCCTCAGGGTTATGTGAAGAAGTGAGGCAAAACATCTTGGAAGTCTCAAGGAATGAGAATGGTATTGGTTTATTGGTTTCCTCCCACAATGCTTTTTCCATGTCAATTGCAAAAGCGGGGCATGATAAATTGTTCTTGTGGATCCCAAGCCCACTAGGACAGAATTTTGTGAAACTCCACTTAAGAGTGGTGTGATTTTGTAGAAATGTTTTTCGGCAAAGGTGAATTTCATCAAGTAAAAAAGAGTACAAAACAGGTGTGTATGTGTTTCCAGCGTGTCATCATCACATGTGAGAGAGCCAGGAACTACCCAAGTGAGAGAGCCAAAGTTTATCTGAGGTAGAGAGTTTCTTAAGAATAGCCAACTAAAGGACAAACGCATGACTGGGAATCCGAACGGGACCCAAGAGTAGTGAAGACCAGCCTACTTTGGGCCCCTGAAGTCTCAGGATGCTAAAAGTGCAAGCAGTCATAAGAGTATGGAGTGATCGTCAAGTCCTGCAGTCCACTCCACCATAGATAGTTGGTAATAGAGAATGAATCTCCAAGCAGTTGGTATCCGTGATATACGACCAATGCCACTGTCCATCCTCAATGAACATATTAAGTCTATCAGTCAATCGCGTATTAGTGATTTGTGGACCTCTCGGGAAATGCTGGATAAGAGGTCCGAATACATGCCATGGATCCTGCCACAAGTAGAAAGATAACCCATCCCCAATCCAGTATTCAATTAATGGTCAGAGTAGGGGGTGTCGCCGAAGTAGGTTCCTCCACCCCCACGAACCCCCATTGTCCCCAATCATCCAGATAGAAGTCGCACTGAGGCGTGTATGGTAAAATCCAATCAACCCATATAGATGCTCGATCTCCCTTAATCACCTTCTAGAGTTTTGAGCATATAAGCGCTCGATTGAGTATAGAAATATCTCGCAGCCCTTGCCCCCTTCCTCGACAGGCCGACAGACTTGGTCCCACGCCACTTTTGCATACCCCCTATTCAATGTGCCTTTCCAAAGAGAGGCCCGAAGTCGCTTTTCGATCTCCTTGATGACTCCCTAGGGCAATATAAACACCGAGACCCAATAAACATTCAATACAGTCAGGACGATTTTGATGATTTGCATCCGTCCTGCACAGGATAAAGAGATGTGCTCCAAACCACGAATCCTTTGATCCAATTTCAGGAGTAGTGGCTTACAGTCTGCAATTGTAAGTCGTAAAGATAATAAAGGCAATCCCAAATATTTTATTGGTAAGTGACCCTCCTAAAACTGCATCACCTCCATCAGTTGATCATGTAATCTCTATGTCGAATGAGAAATAATAAGATGGCTCTTTGACTGACTAACTCGATGTCCTAACATATCCCCAAATAATAAGATTTACTTATTCTTTCAGCTCTGTGTTTAGAATGCATGTTTTAGATCCATTCAATTTATTTTTTAGATTTATTTTATTTAATGGAGCACAAATAATTAAATTGGATGAAAAAATCGAAGGATTGTCCAAGATTTCCGAACATGGCTTATGTCATGGATAAGCCACTTCCATCAGACTTGCGAAAGGAATCCTTACTTAAAAAGAACGTTTGACTTTCGAGATTAAGGTATGAGGACAATCGCAAGGTCCGCAGCATCATACCTGTTTTGATCACCCATGAGTAGTATGGTAGACTGGACAATGTTGGCTCGATAATGCTCCACATAAATAAAAAACGGCGCATTCGATATTCCGTGACAGAAGCATTTTTTAAAGCTAAGATAATTGAGGGTCTTCGTTACATAAACATGGGGTTGAGATGCTATCCCTTTTGGAAGAACTCGATGACCTCAATGTTGATCTTGAAAAGAGATGTTTGTTGACGTAACCGTTCAGTCGCTTCATCAATCCTTCGACCTATTTATCATGAGCTCTAAATGGGCTTAAGAAGATCATTCATGAGTTGATAAAAATGGTTGAACTAATACAAGGCAAAGATTAAAGAATCTACACCGCCGATGTTGAATTCGGAGGCTTCGACCTCAAGAGTGAAAGGCAAAGGTATGGGACGCCGAATGAGAAAGAAGGATGGGGCAAAGTTAGCAGCTGCAAGCGCTTTGAGCGCTACTGTCGCCTTGGGCGAGGGTAAAAGGAAAATGAAAAAATAGTTCGGCAGTCAAAATTCACATATGATGTTTGCATAAAATTGGCAAAGAGGATTGGAAGAAGGAGTATCTGTTAGAAATGGTGACCAGAAAGGCAATTGGATTGGCGGTTTTGGAAACTATTTAGCAATCTTTATGAATGTAGTAAGCATTCATCTGTGGCATCGTGTGTTTGTTGTGCTTACTATTTACGTTGAACGGTGTTTTAACGTCACAACAAATGTCCACAGACCAATTAAATAACTCATGTAGTTGGACTGCGCATTGAATGACAACTATGAAACCAATTTCTGACGGTTGGTCTGAAACATTTCAAGTTGAGGATCTCGGGATTGGACATCGAGAGTCCTATAGAGACTTGCACTAAATATTGCATTCATTGAATGAGTGTCGTGTTTCATCGGCTATAGACATGGGATGTCTATACAATTTTAGTGGATTAGTTGAAAAGGTTGTTAGCTGATTGAACTGACTCGCAGGAATCATCATATGGAAGTCTTGGAGGCTTGTTCGGTATGACCTGAATTCCCGACCTTGATAGTATAGAATTAGTCCTTGGACTTGGAAAATCATGGCAGTGGCATGCATATGATGGCTATATCTTGGATCTGGCGAGAGATGACAATATCTTCAATGTGGTCATTATAAGCCTTTTTCAGTGCAGTCAGATTATATATTGAGGACAGTGGATTTCAAGATAGAATTCGTCCCCTATCAATATATGATGGATATATCTCCTATGCACTTTGAGATTGTTTATACTCTATAGGTCTATGGTTATAGCGATGTGTCGAATAGGAAATGGTTTCCTTTGTTGATCAATAGAGTAAGCACATCTCAAGTGTTCACCATAGTTGCCTGGTCCAGGATGGGAACCGAAACCAATTCCAAGCCCTAGACTAAGGCCAGGAGATGGTCGACGGAAGGACTATACCTGTATGGAACTCAAGAGTCTAAATATTCACGCAAACATTCACCTAATCTCTAGTGCCATGGATTGTTTCTAGACAACCACCCATGGTGACGAGCGTTTCTGATTAATGGTTAGTTAGAAATAATTAATTAAATATTTGGATTTGACACAATGTCCAAGTCTAGTTGAGGGTGAATTTAAAGAGTCACACATTAATCACTATAAAATTGGTGGAATTAATTTGGAATTAATTCGAGGAGAAATGAATTAATTTAATTGGATTGAATTAATTCAAGGAGAATATATATAAATAATTGGATCTTTTATTTAATAATTCATTTGATGGATGGCTCAAGAATCAATTAATTGGATTAATTAATTTTGGGCTGAACACCTTTAAATTAATTGGATTAATTTATTTAGTTTGGCTTAATTAATTGATTAGATAAATTGATTAGAGTTTGGGCTTAGATTTATTTAATTGGATTAAATAAATTTTTAGACTTAGTTGGGCTAAAATTAATTTAATTAATTATTATCCAGTGGATTTTGGAGCTTAATTTAATTTGATTAAATCAATCCCGGTCCACACTTGAAGTCCAAGCCATGTGAGGGACGTTGGAGCAAGTTAAGAAGGAGTTGAAACTCCTCACCATGATGAAGATAATCGAGTGGTTATTTCATCATGGTTGAAGGTTATACGCATGTGTGTATATAGGTTGCCTTGGATGCAAACTTGGTAATTATTGAATTTTGAATTCAATTGTATTTAATATACAAAACTACACACATATCTTGTATAACCAACAACCTTAGCCAGGAAATTTTGCTTCCTTTCTCTCCAAAAATATTCTCCTTTTTGTTCTATATTGAATTGGATTCAATTTAGAACATAAAATATTCCAAAAGCACTAATCAATAGTGTTAGTTTGGAGTTATTTTTCTTCTTGTCTTTATTCTATCTAGCAATGGAAAAAGAACTATATCTCTTCCTTAGTGTGGTGTGGACAAATTAAAGTGAACAGAATGGGAGAACGTAAAGGGATCAATGCACATTGCTGCTCAACTATAAAAACAAAAAGGTAAAGTTTCATTTTTTATTTTCTATGTTTTTTATTTCATCCTTTAGCCACTTGTCTAGCATATAAATTTATTTATTATTATGCTTTTGACAAACACCGAACGCCCGAAAGATTCAAAGGGAACACCCCTTTGAACCATTTTAAATAATTTGTATTTCACGCTTCCACCGCGTTCCGGGCTTTTATTTCAGTATCGTGAACTCTCCTTCACCCGAGCTATGGCATTTATTGAGTAAATATGATTACTATTTGGAAGTGTTAGGCATTTGCTCTTGAAGCGCATTTCTGCAAATGGTTTGCAAGAATGAAAAAGAATAGAACGCTAAGACATATAGTTTTAAAACTAGGCGATGGCTAGGTCATTACTGTAAAAGCTATAAGACTAAGTAAACTTAGCAATTAGAATTCATGTTAAAACAATATACAATCATGTAACCCAACAAGATCAAGTTTTTGTTAATCAATTGTTCGATAAATTAGACTTACAAACTTGATCAATAAAAGATTCTTTTGAGTCTGATGAGTTATTAAATTATTGTACTTCATAATTAGATTATGCACGCTCAAAACAAATGACTAAAATGGATTGTCAAGTACAAAACTTACAGAGAATGGCATGCATGAGCTAAGCCATATCCCTCTAGTTAGGATAAGTAGGTTGGTAGATTCAAAAAGTCTAGCAATAGATGATTTGAATTTACTAATTTATGAATCCTTCCTGAGAAGGAAGAATGCTATGAAAGAACTTTATGGGACACAGAATTCTTGTGAAAAACGACCTATTTGGGTTGGATCCAAACAGACATTTGTAGGCCACCAAATACAAAAACAAAAAACCAAAAACAAAAAAGTTAGAGGGTCCACAAGTCTAAGGACTTCTGAAAACTACAAAGAAATTAGAATTGAAGTGAAGAACCAAACAGGTTACGGAAACAAATCGTTCGATGGGATCGAGGTGGTGTGTATTTAGTGGGAGTCACCGATGAACGCAGCGCTCATCCAATGAATGCAATACTCATTGCAAGTCCTTGTAGAACTCTCGATGCCCAGTCTCGAGATCCTCGACTTGGAACGTTTCAGATCAACCCTCAAAAGTTAGTTTCATAGTCGTCGTCCAATACGCAACCCAACTACGTGGGTTTGTAAATGGTCTGTGACATCTGTTGTGACGTAAAAGTAGTGCTTGACGTAATTTGGCAAACACAATGGACACATTAGCCAAAGCCGAATACTTAGCATATTCGTTGGGACAATAATGCTTAAATAAAAATTGCTCGAATGATTTTCAAAATCACCAATCTAATTGATTTTTGGTCACCTATTCCAATAATCTCCCACTTGACCTTCAAGTCAATAACCAATATTTTTAGATTAATTTGATTATGAGCAATTGACGATACCGGCTAGCTCTTATGGGTCTACTGTAGTTTCTATCGATGTCCTGCAGTCCAACTGCACGTTACATCTTCCAATCATCGCTCCAAGCAGATGATGGTGTCTAAGATTTTTTCTTGGATCTATGATGAGATTTACGACCTTTTACCTTGTGGCATAGCCTAGCGGTCATCCTCCAAGGTGACTACTGGCGCGGCTATGCTAGGTAGCACACCTAAAAATCGGGTGTTGTTTTTCATTCCTAACTGTATTTCAATATAACTATTAAAGTTGCCATAAATTCAATTTTCCATGATGAAGTTCCTTATGATATTCCACTTGATACCTTTTCAATGTTACCACATTATCATAAAGTTTGAATGTACGCTCGTCTTGAGATTAAACATTATTCATATGATGCACGAAGCTATTATAGCTATAGCGTTCCAGAATCAACTCTCTATTAATGTTCATCAAGTACTCTTCTTTAGTCCTTATTCATGTATTAAAGATAGCCCTTCAACAACTTTGTTTTGCCTCATTGGTGCACACTCGATATTCGTTGTTATGCTCAAAAAGCATAAGCAACATTGGGCTTAGTGCACTGAGAAACATTCCTATGCTGCTTACAGCAAAGACGTAAGGGATGTCAAACATCTGAGCTCCTCATCAGTCTACCACAACTGAATCTTGGATAGCTTATCCCTATACAGAAATCCAATTCCTATATGGAGAATTTTATGAACAATATTGGCATCTTAGAGTTCCACAACATCTTTCTATGATTCTAAATGATCAAAGATGTATTTTAACACCTACAACACTAGGAACACAATTGATTTCCCACTGACCTTCCACATTGTTCTTGGCCGAGTCATGTACCCCATGAACTTGTCAAAACAAGTATCCTAGATATAGGAAGTTCAAACCTAGTATGAACTCCATAGCGGATTTTTTGGCTCCAAGCCATTTATTCGGTTGATGTCTTACATCGCTTCTCCCTGTCCGGGTAGATTCAAAATCTTATACCTTTCAGGTAACTGGAGCTTTCTGATTGTCCTTTGGAGAATCTAGATATGGTCAGTGCATTTTTGTTATTAATGTTATTTGCATTAATTGATAACGAACTTGTATAAATCAGACTCCAAGTCTAATTTGCCTCCCACTAATCCCTTGATGCATGCAAGACCATTCCTCATACTCAAGACCTTTTATAGGACATAGGTTTTCCAATCCATATCAATTATGGTGTTTGGATTGCGACCTTAAGAAAATGCCATATTTTTCAATTTGACGATTTTCGAAAGTCCATATCTAGATCAGCCAGGCAACTTAGTGCGACACAAACCATGTCTAGTCAAAGTTCGATTTCTTCCTTACCAGAGACAATTCAAGATCATCTCTTCCGGAAGAATTTCACTGAATGAGAATTTCATTCTCATCTGGATATTTCAAAAACTCCCACTAAATACACACCACTTCGATCCCATCGAACGATTTATTTTTGTAACCTGTTTGGTTCTTGACCTCAAGTTTAATTTCTTTGTACTTTCCAGAAGTCCTTAGACTTGTGAACCCTCTAACTATCTTTGTTTCTTTTCTTTTTCTTTTTTTTGTATTTAGTGGCCTACAAATATCTGTTTGGATCCAACCCAACAGGTTGTTTTTCACAAGCATCCTGTGTCCAACAAAGTTCTTTCATAGGAATGTTGCTCGGTGCACTAAGCCCAATGTTGCTTATGATTTTTTAGCATAACAACGAATATCGAGTGTGAACCGACGTGGCAATACAAAGTTGTCGAAGGGCTATCTTTAATACCTGAATAAGGATTAAAGAAGAGTACTTGATGCACATTAACGGAGAGTTGATTCAGGAAGGCTATAGCCATAATAGCTTCCAGCATCATATGTATAATGTTTAATCTCAAAACGAGCGTACATTCAAGCTTTATGATAATGTGGTAATATTTAAAAGATTTCGAGTGGAATATCACAAGGAACTTCATAATGAAAAGTTAAATTTATGGCAACTTTAAAAGTTATATTGGAAAATAGTTAGGAATGAAAAACAATACCCGATTTTTAGGTGTGCTACCTAGCATAGCCACGCCAGTAATCACCTTGCAGGATGACAGCTAGGCTATGCCACAAGGTAAAAGGCCGTAGATCTCATCATATGTCCAAGAAAAATTCTTAGACACCATCATCTACTTGGAGCGATGATTGAAAGATGTAACGTGCAGTTGGATTACAGGATATCGGCAGAACCTACAGTAGACCCATAAGACATAGCCGGTATAGTCAATTGCACATAATCAGATAAATCTAAACATATAAGTAATTGACTTTAAGGTCCTGTGGGAGATTGTTGGAATAGGTGACCAAAAAGCGGCAATGCACCCACATCAGGTGCAATACCATCACACGGAGTCTAAATAAACTACAATATCATACAGCGATCAATATTCTTTTAGAAAATTCCATAAAAATACACTATATTTAAAAAAACAATCGCAATGGTGTACCTCATTTGATTACATACAATCCAACGTGTTCTATATTATGCGTTGAGCATTGTGCGCCGTATGCGTACGAGATATATGATACGACCACCTAAAATCAAAATTTAAAAAAATAATTGAAATGAAATTTCTTTATAACTATATAAATAAATAAAAATGTTCATACCGTGCAGTATATGGATGGATAGGTAGAATGTTTCAGGGTCCATTATTGTTGGCACTTGATCTGCAGTATCATTGGAGAGAATGGGTGCAAATGTTATGATGCTGGACCATGTCCATATTTGTAATAATTGCATGGCACCACCAATATTAGTTTTCGCTCGATGTGATGTCGTACACAGCTCACAATATAGATAAGTCAGCACTGCTGAACACCAGTTTGAGGTACGTTCCTCATGTATGTTCTCCATATGCCGTAGATACAACAACGAAGCGGTGTTCCCGTAGCATCAGGACGCAATACCCCACCTATGATGCACATGGCACATATGCGTGACTCCTGTAATACAGCCTTGAACGGGCTATCTTCACACGTATTTTCAAGTAAATGTTTGTGTAACATTGTAAGTTTTATTCAAGACCATCTAAAAGAATTTTTATTTGGCATAAAACCCAAC
Organism: Sesamum indicum; assembly: GCF_000512975.1. Taxonomy (NCBI): domain Eukaryota; kingdom Viridiplantae; phylum Streptophyta; class Magnoliopsida; order Lamiales; family Pedaliaceae; genus Sesamum; species Sesamum indicum. The sequence continues at coordinate 14,790,715 of NC_026150.1, forward strand.
CATAGATAGCAATAATTTTGTCACTACTGAGTACTATACCTTCTATCTACTTCGGTAATAAGATTACCTTGCACTGGGAGTACGCAGATGATAGTGACGTCCTGCAGTGTTAGAGTTGCCTTGCCAACCGAAAAATGAAAAGTATGCATCTTGAGATGCAATCTCTAGACTAATGCAGTTATTAGGTGGATGTCAATCTCAATATGCGCACACTGTAAAACACGCAAAAATTCCATATTTTGGGCACTTGTAAAATATGAGTGTGACGTGGGACTAGTTGAAGGAAGCGAAAAAAAAAGATATATCACCGCGTCGTACGTATAAAGTTGTATTCGGAGCTCCGAGCACATCTTCAGACCGATAATTTAACTGCCCGTACAATACACTTATATCAATAAGACCAAAGTTAGTCATAACACTCAAAAAAAAATATATATATTTGAAAACTCAAATTTTTTCTCACTGTCGGGTGGAAGTTCACAAAACTTCACTTCTCTAAATATTTTTTAAAGCTTCTAACTCTCACTTCTCTACCAATTTTTCAAAGTTTCTAACTCTCACTTCTCTACCAATTTTTCAAAGTTTCTAACTCTCGGGTGAGAGTTGTGAATTGCAACTCACACTTAAATAAGTGTGAGTTGGAATTCACGGGGGAATAGTAACAGCCAGCGGTGGTGCAGTGTTGCCAGACACCGCTGCCCAAGGCAGCCTGCAAATTGCAGACTGCTTTGACCTCCTCTTTTTTTTTAAATTTTTTTGAAAGAACCGCTATCTCAGTCATCACAATTTCTTATCGCGGTGACTGATTAAAAAATTTTTGTATAAAACCAATCACCACGATCAAACATCGCGTTGACTAATTAAAAAAATATATATAAAATTTGTGGCACCACGTTTTAAGAACACGGTGCCACTCAAAATTTTAACAATCTAGAGTTCACTCCAGATTGTTATTTATTGTTTTTTATTTTTTGGCATTTTTTAAATAATTATGCCCAAAATATCTCCAATAACAGAAGCCTAAAAAGGGGGCCAAGTTCAGGAAATACAACATAGAACAATTTAAGCTCTTCATTAATACAACAATGAATAACCAACCACTATATAAGCTCTACTACGAGGAACAAAAAAGAGAAAGGAAAAAAGAAAAAGAAAATAGAATTGTACTATATTCTAGTATTATAGTGCTAAATTATACCCCAAATAATAAAATTTAGTTGATTATATTTTTGTACCATCATTTGTAACATCTTAATAAGCTAAAAAACTCAAATATCTTTTAAGAGGGTGTTAGGCTAAGTTTATTTAAAAATGCCAGTTTGACTTAGTGTTTACTCCACCGGACGTGGCTTGCCTTCAACTTTGGTGTCTGCTAGTGCAGTTGTGACCATCTAGTTGTGAATTTTTGAAATTTGCTTCCGTCTAATAAAAAAGTTTCTTTATTTGTCAAAATTCATTGAATTTATTGATATTAACAAAAAATCGAATGAAAATTGATATTTATTCTCAATTAACTGATTACTGACTTGTTACAAGTCAAATAATTTTTTTCAAATTAAACTACCCTTATAATGGTGAAGATATATCTTGACTAATTTATTTGACCTGCAATAGTCAGTAGTAAGTCAATCAAGGTTAATATATATATATATATATATATATTTAATTTTTTTTATTAATATCAGCAAATTCTATGAATTTTTATTAATAGAGGGACTTATTTATTAGATGAATGCAAACCTAAGAGGTGCTAGATAGAATATTCCAAACACAGGAGGTCTATGTGTAATTACACTAAATCTGAGAGGAGAAAAGTGTAATTATTCCTTTTTAAACTGAACCACTTTACTCTGTCTAAAATATAAGGTAAATTACTTCACTATAAAAAAATATTGGGAGTAAATTGCTGCATTTAAAAAAATACAGATATGTCAATTGTTATTTTTTATAGGATGATAATTTAGTCGTTCACAGTATCACAAGGGTTGCTCACATTTTCTTCTATTTTTTTAATTATAATTAAAATTAAATATTTAGAATTTTGTTATTCAGTATATTATATAAAAAGTAGTAAATTAATATTATATATATGAGGAAAATGGTGATAAAAAGATAATAATAAGAGGGTGAAAAGTTAGACAAATAAATAAGAAAATCAAATTAAATATTAAAATAAATACAAAATAGGAGAGCCAAGAAAGTGAGATAACAAAAGGCTGGGTTCACTGAATAAAGTGCAAATAGGGGATCTTATTCTGAGCCTGGATTCTGATAAAGTGTTTATTATTCCCCGCTATGTTGGCATATTCTTTAGACTTGATTAACTTTTGCTATTCAAATTTTTATTTTTTGGTATTTAAATATTTTTTTATGTCAATTTATCATCTGAATTTTATGAAATTGTGTGCTTTTTTATTTATAATTATTTTTCAATTAAGTTTTTTATTGAAAAAAATCACATGTAGTGCATTTACGATATTAAAGGGTTATGTCATGTGATATTTTTTCAAATATGTACAACTTGAGATATTTTTCCTTAAAAAAACGATCGTATACTAAAAAATGCAAATTTCACAAAATTGAAATGATAAATTAATACAAAAAAAAATTTTGATAACAAAATATAAAAACAGGCATAATTTAAATAGCAAAATATAATTTACCACATTCTTTATTACCAAACCCACTTCTACAGAAATAGTTCACTTAGTTGTCCTTTTTATTATAATTTACATTGATGGCCCTGAAATTAAGTTTAACTATGATTTTTTATTTTTTTTAAAAAAGAATTACAAGTACAGAGTTTAATATTGTAATTGTAAAACTTATACATCTATCTCCTCAAGGGATTTATTTGTTATTTTTCAGAAAGTAGGATATTTGTATAATTAGATTTAATCTCAGAGAATATTGATGTAATTTACCTTTTTTATTTTTCCACAGGTTAACATGCTTTTGTCAGTCAAATCTTTTGATTATCTTGGGAATTTCAGCTGGATACTGAACTTTGGTACTAATGACAATAAAATTTATAGGCTCTAAATTTCTAATATCTTTTAAGTGGATGTCTCGCTGTTTATTTGAAATATTTTATAAGTTTATAAATTATATAAGATATTTTTAAAAATTGTAAGACGTTAGATTTTATTTTAAAACTAAATTTTTAAAGCGTTTGAGTACATGAAATGTTTAATAATGACAATTTTGTATTAATATAACCAAAATAGAAGAAGCTAATTCCTTAGAATTCTAAAATATATTTGGAATTCCTTTCTATTTAATATAAAACGAGTTTGTAAGCTCTTTATAGCATATATTTTCTTTAATTTTATAAACTCATTGTCTAAACTTTTATCAAATACTTTTCAATATTTTATAAATTTTAAGAGGGTGAATAGCAATTTACCCTCCTATAATATTGAAAATGAGTATATTACCCTCCTAATAAAAAAAATATAGCAATTTACTCCCCTATACTTTTTTTAATATGAAGCAATTTATCTTTCTGTATAAGGAGGTAAATTGTTTCATTTTAAAAAAATATAGGAAGGTAAAATTGTTGTATTTAAAAAATATAGGAAGATAAATTGTTATTTGTTTTCTAATAAGGAGATAATTGTTTTCTTTGGTTTGCAATCGCAATTCGTTATTTTCCATAGTTTCAGTTGAAATTGACAATAATCTTAACATTTCCGACGCGGAAGAGAAAAGCAACAAAAATTATAATTTCCATGCGCATCCGGGGAATTGAACCCCGGTCAGTACCGTGGGAGGGTACTATGATACCACTACACCAGATGCGCTGTTTGTTTCCTACGGCGAATTGACTTGTTACAATCCTATCATATGCAATTAATAGTTTTTAATATTTTAAAATATATTATAAATAAAAATAATTTTAAAAACTAAAAGAAAGAAACAAAAAAGAAAATCAACTGAAGGTAATATGGAGACAACATAAGAACTTTGTGTAGTAGTGTTAATAATGTGGAGTTATTTTTGTAAATAAACGAACAGTAATTACAATTAACTTTTATAATTATCTTATATTTATAGTTGGTGCAGTAGCATCACTAATAACTGTTTATATAGGAGTTTTCTTTTGTTATACTAGCCTCGTGGCACGTTGTTCCCAGTGTGCATACAATAAGTAATTTTTTATATTTTAAAATATATTATAAATAAAAATAAAATATATGAACCAATAAGTTATATATATTTTAAAAAAGAGAGAGAGATAACGAAAAAAAAGAACAACTCAAGGTATTATCGACACAATAAAAAAAATATATAGTGGTGTTAAAATGACATGGAGTAACTTGTGCTTAAAAAAATGTAATTACAATTAAATTTTTAAAATAATCTAATTATGTATATAATTATCACATTTAAAAATTAATTCGAAGATGCCATTAACCATCGTTTGTAAATGTAAAAAGTCATTCTTTTTATATCAATATCTATATTATATATTACTGGAGAGGATCTTTTTTGTGTCCAAATTAATTTTGGTCTGTCATTTTTAAAAATAATTAATTTAATTTATTGTTTCTAATATCTCCTTTCATCATGATGTTTCATACCTAAGTTTTGGTAGTTTTTCTTTCTTCATCCATTTTTATCTTATTTTAGATAATTTTTAACTCTATAAAAATAAACGATATAATTTATAAAAATATTTTTTGATAAATATAGAGACGAGATGTTGGCTATAGAGGCGAGATGAGTGATGTTAGAAGGATGTAAGGCATATCTAGGCCATGTGATAGATACTGACAAGATTAGTCCCACACTGGAAGAAAACCCTATAATGAGAGACTTTCCTGCAGTGCTTCCTAATGACTTACCAGGTTTGCCATTGGTGAGAGAAATAGAGTTTACTATAGAAACTCTTCTAGAAATTGCACCAATTTCTATTGCACCATATAGAATGGCCTAAAATGGTTTATTAGGCCTATTATAAAAGGGAAAAAAAAAACCATCAGATTGTGCTCGATTATCGCCAATTGAATAGGGTGATAGTGAAGAACAAATATCCATTATCGAAAATTGATTGTTAGAATAGGTGAATAGAAAGCCAATCAGATTGGGCATTGGTAAACCACTTTTGACAACTTTGATGGAATTTAATATTTGAGTTTTTTGAATAAAAGTAATATTCAATCTATGGCATGGCATGTTGTGTGTTTACTTATTGTATTAATGTTTTCTTAACTGCACAATAAAACCCACACACCAAACGGTTAAGTCCAAGAAGTTGGGTTGTGCACTGGTTGGCAGCCATGTAACCATCTTCAGTGGACTGGTCTGAAACTTAAGAAGTCGAGGAGCTCGAAACAGGGCATCAAGTGTCCTACAAAGACTTGCATTAAGTGTTGCACTCGTGTTTTGTTGGCAGGGTGACATAGACTGTCTATGCAATACTTAATGGGTCAGTTGCCAAGGCAGTCAACTGATTGAACTAACCGGGAATCGTTTTATGAAGCCTCTTGAGACTTGGTAAGTATGACTGGAATTCTCAACTCCAATAATACCAGATTAGTTATTGGACTTCAAGAACCATGGCAATTACAAGCACATGATGACTGTAGTTTAGATCTGGCGACCGATGTCTGTGTCAAAAGATACGGACATTATAAGTTTTATCTAGTGCAGTCAGAGTGCGTAGTGAGAACATTAAGTTCAAAGAGAGAATACGTCCCCTATCAATATCGTGATTGTAGCATCTTCTATATGCTCTGAGACACGTCCCCCTAAGTTTCCTGATGGGTATCTATCTAATCTGGCCATTGCGTTGACATGAAAGAGCTAAGGATGCACGGCATGAAAAGTCATGATTGTCATGTATTTTTGTAAAAGCTGATCCCAATTGCCTTTCGTGATATGCTTCCTGAGCATGCGTGGAATGCGTTGAAGTAGTCACGACATACTACGAGTAAGTGTATAAATAGAAATAGGTTTTTCAAATCTTATTGAGAGTTTGAACATATATATTTATATGTATTCTTATTTTTTAAATACAAGTCGTTCTTGAATGAACTCTACTAGCACTACCATTCGGAGGATCCCAACACTGATCTATTAGTAGCAACTGAATTCAAGAATTGGTTCAAAGGCCGTGTCAGTGTCAAACCTCATCAATTGTGTTATAACTATGAAATGGTCATTCGTCAATTCTCTCTACTATGTGAATTGTAGGAGAAACCCGAATCGAAATGCATGGACGAGCTGTTGAAGTTGCATTACTCGAATCCTATCACTGAGGTGACAACATTTCTGTGTTTTTTCATAAATGGTTACAATTTCTACACTAAACGTCACAACATAGGCAAGTCAACTATAAATAGTGGGGTGTGTGGAAAAGCTCATCATATATAGACACAGACAGTGATTTCTATGGGATACTCGAAGAGATAATTCAGATAGATTACCCACTTAATTTGAACATACACATCATTTTGTTCAAGGGTTCGTTGGGTCAATCTAATGAGAGGTAGAAGATACACCCTAGTTAAGCACTAAGAATCCTCTGTCTAACCTCTTCCACAATGAGTCCAGCAAGTGTAGTCGATTCTCGCTCAAACTGTTCAAAACGTCTTAAGTTTCGTTCTTTCCGAATACGATACACACAAAGCCAGTAGCGCATAATAAGCCAGGTTAATAATGTGTTGCCCTCTCCATTTTCTTGTAGCCCAATCTATGTCCATTGGCCAGTCTCGATTCGGCCAATTGAAGTGAATTTTTAATCTATTTTTTTCATATAAAAAGTATTTAAAATTTAATCACCTTTCAATTATCCAAACAATTTAAAATTTAATCACCTTTCAATTATCCAAACAATTAAAACTTATTGTTCCACCTCGCTTTTTCCTTTCCCTCCCCTTTGAGTTTCCATTTCCTTTTAGTCCAAGACATTGTTGCTTAATTATATATTTCTCAAACAAGACAAGTACAAAAATAAGTCGCCAAAAGCGTTAAACATAGTTGGGACATCGACGCATCAGTTCGCTAAAACGTAAACTGCGTTATTTAAACCGCTGGCCCGTCTTCTTGCGCCATTTCATTCACCTCTGCAAACGATTCTCCCTGTCCCACCGCCAACTGCCCCACATGCACATACACAGAATTGTATGTATATATATATATTTAGGTGTATATATAGATGTCATCATTCTTAGATGGACAGAGTAGTATCACTGGATCCGATCATCACCACCACTCTGTTCATCTTCTCATTTACGCTGATCATGAGCAATACTATAGTCACAGCAGCTGCTTGCACCCCGAAGGACTCGGGCCCTGTGATTCCCACGACTCCTCTGATCACGTTTCTCGAACGGGTTCAAGAAGCAGCTCTGAAGACTTATGGGCACAAGGGCTTTGATCCAAAACTGTACGTCGATATGTCACTGAAGCAAAACCTCTCGACAACAGTCGCAGCCTTTGACAAACTAACCAGAACAGCGAATGGTTCGATTTCAGTGGAAGAATTGAATGGTTTCCTGGAGAAATATTTGGGTGGGGCGGCGGAGGATTTGGTGTATGTGGACCCGGTTGACTTTGTGGCGGAGCCCGAAGACTTCTTGCCTAAAGTGAAGAGCCCAGAGGTGAGGGCTTGGGCCTTGGAGGTGCATAGCCTCTGGAAGAATTTGAGTAGGAAGGTTTCGGGCCAGGTCCTTGAGAATCCCGATTTCTATACTATGCTCCCTTTGGAGAACCCTGTTATTATTCCCGGGTCAAGGTTCAGGGAGGTTTACTATTGGGATTCTTACTGGGTGATCAGGTTGGTTTATTTTTCCTTTTTCTTTAATGTTTGTCTTTTACAAATTTTACTGCGTTTTGGTGATGATCAATCCGTGATAATGAATAGAGTATAAATTGAATTATATTATTTAACAAGAGGTCTTGTGTTTGGGTCTTATCTATGTGGAACGTTTACTCTACTTATTCTAGTAGTTTCTACTTTATTTTCTTTTAGACGTATGATAATGCAGTTTGGTATGCGTGCTACATCGGTTGAATGCATGGATCTTCTGTAGTCTGTTTCTTTTGGTTGAGTGCATCATAAGAAGATATATTGTGGTGCAGGGGGTTGTTAGCAAGTAAAATGTACGAGACGGCAAAAGGGATTGTGTATAATCTCATTTCCCTCATAGATGAATTCGGTCATGTTCTCAATGGTGCAAGGGCATACTACACGAATCGAAGGTAAATTGTTGTTTTCAAAATCCGAGTAACGATCATCTTATGTCTCAGCCTACATCTTTTTTTTTTCATATGTTACTAAGTTCATCTGACCCTTTCTAAGTGCATAAAACGCTTCACTCATATGATCAAAATCGTAAATGCTATCAACCGAAACTTTCTTTAATTCTATGTCTTGTTTAAAGTTCTTGTCAAAATTGCAGCCAACCTCCTTTGCTGAGCTCAATGGTTATAGATATATACAATCGCACACATGACGAAACCTTGGTTATAAGATCACTTCCTGCATTGGTGAAGGAGCACGAGTTTTGGAATTCAGGTAGAAGTAAAGAATATTTCGTCGCTTGATCTGCTGTATACAGTTGTCCTCTGTTTTCATTCCTTTTAGTCATCATGCTGGCACATGTTTGGAGTGCTTTCTTGAAACGAGGTATGTCTATGTGTGTGTCTCTGTGAAATAAAGATCTGTTCACTCATTTTGTGCTATACTTTCATTCTTGAAGGGGTGCATCAGGTGAATATCATGGATGCTGATGGTACGAATCACAGTCTAAGTCGATATTACGCATTGTGGAATCAACCAAGGCCCGAGTCATCAACTACTGTACGATCTTATTTCAGAAAGTTTGTTGTCTGGAGCATGATGATAAATTACATTTCCCATTTGCTTGAACAGATATTCACTTTCAGGATAGGGAAACAGCTTCGAAACTCTCAAATAACTGTGATAAAACACAACTATATCGTGAACTAGCGTCCGCTGCTGAATCTGGGTGGGATTTCAGTACCAGATGGATGAGGTAGTATATCTCCTCATCAGTTCTTTTCAACAGTTCTCAATTATGTTATTGAGCTTTTTTATTGATTATAATAATTTGCAGGAATGAGTCTGATCTAGCAACATTAACTACAACATCAATTATACCTGTGGATTTGAATGTATTCATTTTGAAGGTAGGATCAAGAAATTCCCGATAAAATGGATTGCATGACTTGTCGTGTTTCATGTGTAATATTACATTTGTGGTTTAGATGGAGCTCGATATATCCTTTCTGGCACATGTTGTCGGAGATGCTGTAACGGCTGGACGCTTTAGTGAAGCTTCTCAGGCTAGAAAAAAGGCCATAAACTCTGTTTTGTGGAATGCGGAGATGCAACAGTGGCTCGATTACTGGTTGAGTGACTCCAACCCATCGAAGGTGATTTATCAGTGCTTAGCTTGATAGTAATTTGTCTTTCTGTTCCTAATCTTCATTTGGGGTTCAGGAGGAGGTGTATACATGGAGACGTTCAGGCCAGAATCAGAAAGTATTTGCGTCAAACTTCATTCCCTTGTGGATCGAACTGTTTAATTCAGGTTATTTGTGTTCAATCTCTTATGTCTGGTTTCCAAATGCTACTTCTGTGCATGCAGAAGCTTTTATGTTAGTGTTTGGATTGATGATTTGGAATTTTTGATCTTTCCAGATTCATTACAATGAATTCATTGTACATGTTTCGATAATTTTATGTGACAAAGGTTTTCATAAATCTTTCTACACTCATATGATTTTGAATCCATTAATTGTGTTGTCATTTAAAAATTCTTCTTTTTTTCCGAATAGTTGGCTCAAGTCCAAATTCGTCCATCCAAATGACAATTGATTGAGGCTTGGATCTCATATTTTTGTTGTCTCATATCATTTACAAGTTTTTACACTACATACATTAACTCGCATACGGGTCATCCAAGAACTTCATTTGTCTAATTATACATGTCATCTTTGACGAAGAAGTGTAACGGAATCTTTTCCTGTTTTGCATGCATGAAGATGTCAAGATGGTGGATGATGTCGTCCTAAGTCTACAAAATTCCGGTTTGGTTCGCTCGTTTGGGATTGCGACTTCTTTGACAAACTCGGGACAACAATGGTAAGTCGGTTTTGCACTGTTCTCGACTTGATTTTCTTTCTGTATGCATAAAAATTTTACTCCTACACATTGTTTTCAGGGATTTTCCTAATGGTTGGGCTCCTCTCCAGCACATGATCGCCGAAGGCCTTGTAAGGTCAGGGTCAAAACACGCAAGATGTGTTGCCAAAGATATTGTTGTTAAGTGGACCAGGACAAACTATGTGGCTTATAAGAAGACTGGAGCGATGCATGAAAAATACGACGTGGAAAAATGTGGAGGCTTTGGAGGGGGCGGGGAATATATACCCCAAGTAAGTGATGTTGCATTTTGTTATAAAGTGTGATATTGTTCTTTAAGAAAAAAAAAGAAGATTGTAAGATCAAAAAATAAAAGGGTTTATTGTAATTTACTCATTTGCAATATCACAAGGGACTTACTTGCATTTTCCCCTTCAAAAAATATTAAGAGCTTGTAAACTCTCAATACTAGCATCTTAAAAACTCAATTATGCTATAACAGGCACTGAATCAATTTCTTGTATTGAAAAGGAAATTTATAGCACTCTTCCAACTTACATTCAGCCATATTTGTCTATGTTCCGGTGCAGACGGGATTTGGCTGGTCGAACGGAGTCGTCTTAGCATTCTTGGAGGAATTCGGATGGCCAGAAGACCTGAAACTTGACTGTTAATAACCAAGAAAAGCAAAGTGTTGAGGTTCTAGACCGGTAAAGTGTATTAAGAAAGCCGAAATAATATTCACTAAAATGTAGTGAAATTATTCCACAAGAAGAGGTTAGATTCAGGGGATACAGTAAATAGGTAGAATTGTTGATCCATGTGAGACTTCTTTTCTTATACAATAAATTGGTTTAATTCACTTCTGTTATTTCCATTGAAATTGCAGCAGTAGATACATTTGAAAGTATTGATGAGACAATGCGGTTAACCTTTACACAGAGCATATATCAATGTTTGAAATGTTGAGCCTGCTTTTATGTAGCAGTGAGTGATCTGTGGGGATTATGAGCTAAAACTGTCTTCTCTGCTCATTGTTAACAAGCTATACCTGTACTATTTATAAATTCGGGTAAACATCACTTTTGGTTCCTCAACTGTGTCATTTGTCCAGATTTGGTCGCTCATGTTTCCCTCTCATTAGACTCAGTCAGGAAAATTGCAAAATTCATTTTGTATAGGGAGTGGCAATTTTGGTCCTATACGATTTGTTTTTCGCTATTTAGTCCTGTAATTAAAAAAATGGGCGATTTTGATAATTTTTTGCCGGAAAATGTCACCTACACTTAAATTTGAGGAAGGTTCATCGCGATTTTTTCTGAGACTGTAGTGGATATCTACATACATTGGTAGAGGCGGTGTAGAAGAGAAGAAAAAATGGGGATGATTCGAAGCAAAAGGCATGTCAATCTTCCTCCTCCTCTGATGTAGGTCGCACAAAATCTGGATCGGGTGGCTGATGTAGGTCCCGAGGTCGGGTCCCAAAATCCTTCTTTCGAGCTTCCTGTTAGTGAGTCCTGTGAACAAAGCAAACGTAAGACTAGCCGGGTAGCCCCCAGCGAAGGCCCTCCGATGCCTAAGTTAGAAATGATAGGTCACGGGTGGTGAAAAGAGGTCGAATGAGACCAAGAAAAAGATCGGTAAAAGTAATAAATGTGTTGTTTGGAATAATCATAAATGAAGATATATATAATTGTACGGTACCGTCTGGCTGTGCGACACGTGGCACCGTTGAGATGTTGCCACGTCATCTAATCCAAAGGCCATTACAAGGGTTGACAGTGGGCATGGATCAAACGGGTCGGGTCGGGCGTGTTCATACGCGCGGGTCTTGTCATACATATAAAAATGCATTAAAAAATAGGGGTATTTTAGTAATTTAGTAATTTCCCTCATCATTATTTCCCCACTTCTTTTAGTGTCATTAATGACACTACGAGAAGTGAAACAGGTGCTTGTTAGTCAGTTGAATCACCACCGTCAGAATTGTTGACGTGTCATCATCTGATGGCATGTGAAAAGGCGCGCTGCCTCAGATATCCCCCTATATATAGTCCCTCCTCCTTTCTTCAGGTACTTCTAACCCTTCTTTTATTCCTGCTTTTAATATCATGTCTTCTAGGTCTAGGAACGTCTTTGATCCTGTTTCTGAATCTGCATTGAGGTCCCGTTCGAGTTCGATTTCGGGGTCGTCCGCGACCTTCCCAAGTCTGACGAGGCGCCTTCCGCAAAGCGCAATGTGTGGCTAGTAGCCCGCTGACTACGTTCGCCAATCTTCACACACTCCCACTCGGCACTAACGGAGCGCGCCGATAGGAATCACAATAGGGAGGAACAAATCACACAACAGTAAATTGCACGCGCGATTTCAGAAATGAGCTGAATTGATTCTGAAAAATGCGTATACAGTAAACAACAATGCTAAAGCAAGGGGATCGCCTTGAGGGGGACTCTAACACGTCACTAAATCAAGCTTCTTGAACTCATTCCCCCTTATAATAGGCTTAAAAAAAATAAATCCTATTGTCTACACTAGATAATAGAAAAGCTGAAAATTGCACCTCAGGAGACGTAACGTCCCCCTGAGCAATCTAAACAACAGAAAGCAAATAACAAAGCAGTAAAAAACCAACTCCTAGGACTCTAAGACTGCGGATGTCCATCGTCTGTCGGTGAAGGTTGATTGGTCGGCCATGTAGAACGATTGAGTGGCCGAAGTGTACGTCAAGGGTGCCAATTATGCGGGCGACCCTTGACATCCTCCCCCACCTGAGATAGCGACGTCCCCGGCGCTATGGAAGCATGGTACGCTTCGACAAGAGGTAAAAACGTCTTTAGGTTCGTCACTCGCTCCCAAGTGTTCGCCTCGCTGCTGCATCCCCTCCATTTCACCAAGTACTTTGTATGGTTTCTCTTCGTAGTACTCGTCACTCGGTGATTTAGGATTGCTTCAGCCACCTTCTCGTTCATCTTCGTCAATTCAAGTTGTGGGCAGCTGGGTTGATTGCGGGTGTCGTCCTCCTTATCTGCTGAATACTTCTTCAATTGGCTCACATGGAAGACGTTGTGGATCTTCCACCAGGACGACAACTCCACCTTATACACCACTGTCCCAATACGCCTAACCACAAGCAAAGGGCCAACATACTTTTGCATCAACCGAGGGTATCTCCCCCTTGATGACTTGAATCTCGAATCCGGGACCTTCACCAGGTCTCCCGCATTGAACTCGATGAAGCGACGATTCCGAGCTGCATACTTCTTCATCCGCTTCTGAGCTGTCTCCAGGCAACTTCTAGCGATATCAACATTCTACTTCCACTCCTGAGAGAAACTTCGAGCAAGAGGGGATCTCACACTTTATGGGGTGTCAAGAGTGTGAGGAAAGAGCGGCTGTTGCTCAGTAACAATTTCAAAAGCGCTCTTGTTGGTGAAGAGATCTTTTGGGCATTGAAACACAACTGAGCGACATTCAGGAGCTTCACCCAATTCTTCTACGTACCTCGCACAAAGTGCCGAAGGTAGTCCTCCAACATAGAATTAAAGCATTCTGTCTGACCATCGAATTGTGGATGATAGCTCGAGCTCATGGAAAGTGTGGACCCGAGGAGTTTGAACAGCTCGGTCCAGAAGACGCCAGTGAAACGGGAGTCTCGACATTGACAATATCCTTTGGCAGTCCCCAATACTTGACGATGTGCTTGAAGAAGATATGAGTTGTCCCTTCCGCCGTAACATGTTTGGGTGCTGCGATGAAAGTAGCATATTTCGACGATCGGTCTACCACGACGATAATAGAGCCTAAGTCCCCGACCTTAGGCAATCCAGAAATTCCCATGGATGCTTTGGGATGGGAAGTGGTTGTAGCAAACCGGCCTTCTTCTGATGGTCTGCCTTGTCCTGTTGACATATCAAGCAAGTGCAGACATACGTCTCGACATCGTCCAGCATCTGTGGCCAATAGTAGGCCCTCTGCACCAAGGCATACGTGCGCTCCTGTCCTTGGTGTCCCGCCCAAAGAGTGTCATGGCATTCTGAAAGGAGTGATTTTCGTAGCTCCCCGCCTCTCGGAACATATATGCGGTTTTCCTTGGTCTTCAACAATCCATCCTCGACCCGAAATTGCCGAGCCTTGTCCTGCTCGACAAGCCGAATCAGGCCTTGCGCTGCGGGATCTCTCAGTAGTAACTCCCGCACCTGATCTTTCACATAGATAGCAGCCGCGCTAGAGGAGAGTGCTGCTATCGACTCCAAATTCACCAAATCCGCCCTGCGGCTCAAGGCGTCTGCTGCATGGTTGTTGGAGCCGGCCCGGTACTCCAACACAAATGAAACTCTGACAGTAACTCCTGCCAACGTGCCTTCCTACTGGTCAACTTCGCCTGCGACATGAAATGACTCACTGCAGTGTTGTCCGTCCTGACCACGAAGGGAGAGCCTAATAAATAATGCCGCCATAGTCGAGTGCAATGAACTACGACCAACAACTCCTTCTCGTGCACTGAATAACGCATTTCGGCATCCTTCAACTTCCTACTCTCAGAGGCAACTGGATGGTCGTCTTGCATTAGAACTCCTCCTAAAGCAAAGTTTGAAACATCTGTCTCCACCACAAATGACTTCGACATATCTGATAAGGCTAACATAGGATCTGTCACCATCGCTCTGTTCAAATCATCGAAGTCTACTTGGCATTGGGGCGTCCAATTCCAAGTCTCTGTCTTCTTCAGTAAGTTCGTCAAAGGTCGTACTATTTCGGAGTAGTCCTTCACAAAAAGCCGATAATAATTCGTCAAGCCAAGAAATGCGAGCAAGTCATGAACATCACTCGGCGGTCTCTACTCTTCAATAGCCTGTAATCAGAATGCGTCCTCTCTCCACAATGTGTCCTAAGAAACTGATACTCTCCCGAGCAAACGAGCACTTCGACACCTTCACATATAGCTCGTGCTCGCGGAGTCTCGTCAGAACCTGCCGCAAATGGTCCTCGTGCTCGACCAAGGTTCTATTGTACACCACAATGTCGTCCAAGTACACCACCACAAACTCGTCAAGAAAACCATGAAGTACCTGGTTAACAAGCTCGTCTGGCATCACGTCCTCAAACTCTCTCAACAATCTCTTAATACCATCGGGGATGGGCCCTGACACTTCTTCCATCTCCTCAAAACGAAGAGTGCACAAGTAGGATGGCTCATTCTGCTAGCGACCCTTCTCAAACTGCATGATCGACAAATTCTTCTCTCCTGTGCGTCTGGCCAAGGTAGGGATGACACACGGTTTCGCTCCCATTATCATCAGCGAATCGACATGAGGTAAGACCGCTGTGCGTGTATCCCGTAGAAATTCAAGCCCGAGGATAAGCTTGAAGTCATCCATCACCACAATATAAAGATTGATCTTGCCCCATAAGCACCAACCTTAATCAACACAGACTTGGCCACACCGACAATGGGTTGTGTGCCGAGTTGATTGCCTTCACACGCCCAACTCCCTTCTCTAGCACGAGCCCGAGTCTCGCCACTTCGGCGTTTGCAAGGTAGTAATGAGAGGCTCCAGTATCAATCATGGCACGGATCGGCTTGCTATGGATCTTCACATCAACGAATATCAACCCTTTCTTCCTAGGATTCCGGGACTAAACTTCTTCTTCTTTTTTCGGCTGTTTCACAGTAAGAGCTGGGGCAGTCTTTCTCGCAAGGGGTGGCACAACTCTCTTTGCCGCCACCGTGGACAATGTACTACACCATTGGATATGGCACCCAAATTGTCCTCATCCTCCTCCGAGTCCTTCTCGCCACCTGCCGATGCTTGTGGCTCCACATTCTTCGAGGGCGACATCTTGTCGGTATAGGTCGCCAGTGCATTCAACAATTGTTTCTTCGGGCAATCTCTGAATCTATGCGGACCATCGCATAGGAAGCACCCGCTACTCCTCTGCTGTGCTCCCTGCCTGAGCTTGTTCCTGCCTGAACCGCCTTGTGAGGTATTCTGAGCGTGGGGCTTCTGCTCTCCCCCACCTCTGCTGAAGTCATTCCTGAACGATCTCGCTCCACTCGGCTTATTCTGCGCATGACTAGACGTCAACTGCCTATCTTTCCGAGTCTCTAGGTTGAAATCTGCCAACCGTTTGGCAGCTGTCATAGCCGATCTCAAATCAATCACCCGTTGGCGCTGCAACTCAATTCTCGCCCACGGTTTCAAGCCTTCCATGAAAGCAAACAGCTTGTATTTGTCCGACATATCTCAGATATTCAGCATCAATGCTGAGAAAACTTTCACATATTCCCGCATGGAACTTGTATGCTCAAGCTTTCGCAATGCCCGCCTGGCATTGTACTCAACATTCCCCGGGAAGAACTGCTCTCGAACCGCCTCCCGTAGAAGAGCCCACGTATCAAGCTGCACTTGATGGGTCTGGATCTCCGCATACTTGGTACACCACCACAACTTAGCGTCACCAGTCAGATACATGGTCGCAGTCGACACCTTCCTAACCTCGTCATGCACATCTACCGCAAGGAAGTATTGTTCCATGTCAAAAAGGAAGTTCTCTATCTCTTTCGCATCTCGAGCACCGCTATAGGCCTTCGGTTCCAAAATTCGAAGCCTAGCACCACATCATGAGCAACAACAGGGGCGTTACTCACTACACGCTGGAGCAAACCAATCTGAATGGACATCTGCTCCATGTCATGCCGCATATTGGCAATGCCATCGCCACCAAATATGCCAGCCATCTCCTGAATCACCTGCCGACATTCGTCCAACTCCAAATTCAACACCATGATCTCAGATTCCAGGGAAGAGACCTTCTCCTCCAATTCGGTCAACCGGGAATGTCCGTCCTCCGGGTTCTCAGCTCTCTTTGGGTGAAGCTGCGTGTCGCGGGCTCTCCAGATCTTGCCCTGACACCTTCGCAGCAGCAACATTCGCACGCCTCAGCCCAATCTCGACACGAGGCTCTAATACCACCTCTCACGAGGCGCCTTCCGCAAAGCGCAACGTGAGGCTAGTAGCCCACTGACTACGTCCACCAATCTCCACACACACTCCCGCTCGGCACTAACGCAACACGCCGATAGGAATCACAATAGGGAGGAACAAATCACACAACAGAAAATTGCACACGCGATTTCAGAAAGGAGCTTTATTGATGCTGAAAAATGCGTATACAATAAACAACGATGCTAGAGCAAGGGGATCGCCTTGAGGGGGACTCTAACATGTCACTAAACAAGCTTCTTGAACTCATTCCCTCCTATAATAGGCTTAAAAAAATAAATCCTATTGTCTACACTAGATAATAGAAAAGCTGAAAATTGCACTTCAGGAGGCGTAATGTCTCCCTGAGCAATCTAAACAACAAAAAGCAAATAACAAAGCAGTAAACGACCAACTCTTACGACTCTAAGACTATGGATGTCCATCGTTTGTCGGTGAAGGTTGATTGGTCGGCCATGTAGAACGGTTGAGTGGCTGAAGTGCACGTCAAGGGTGCCGAGTACGCGGACGGCCCTTGACACCAGGGGAGGTCGCTGGCACATCTCATGACCCCGTTTCCCCCGCGCCTGCCTCTTCTCATTCCCATATCTCGGAAGAAACTATAGATTCGGATGATGTACCTATTCTTCAAAAATATTCTGATATGATGCAGCAATAACCCTGGTTAGGAATTGTAAGTACTGTCGAAACACCTATAGTACAGTTAAAACGAAGATATTACATCCCTGATAATTATGAGATCATTCTTCCTCGATCTTTTGATAGAATGCATCAACCTCCTGAGGGTTGTCGCTCATTATCACTCCTCCATTTTTTACATGCAGGGTTACCTTTTCCTTTACCTCGCAAAGTGAATAACATCCTTGTTAGGTTAGACATCTGCCCTATGCAACTCTCCCCTAACTTCATAAGTCACATTCTTCTCTTTATCATAGTCATGAAGCACCTTGATCTCCCTCCTACTTTTGGTAATTTCTGGTCGCTGTATAATATTACTGCCTCTAAGAGGTCGGGCGAAACTGGTTGTTTTATTTGACCACGAGCAAGGACTGTCGTTATTTGGACGACCTGAAGTCCAATGTTGGTCCTTGGCGTGAAAGATTTTTCTTTATCCGACCTCCACCTGGCCAGCCCTGGAACTTTCGTCTTGATTGGCGTGAGTCAAAATCCAAATCGGAAACTTATGGGGAGGGGTTCAAGAGCGACCTTATAAACTACATTACGCTATTTTGGTACCTTCCAAAAGCACTGCTACAAGAGAAGGTGTTGAAGCTCGCGGGCCTCTCCCCTGCCCTGCACTCTAGGTGATTTTAATCATCTTTTCTTTTGTTTCTTGTCCTTTGAAACGACCTCCTAACTTCTCTCATTACTTTGTATAGAATCAGAGATCATGCTTGCCAGGATCGCGAACAAAGCTAGAGCCAGAAAAGGCACCTTGCCCCCCTCCGTTGATCGTGAACTGGCACGTGCTGCTGCTGCCACTACTAAGGAAAAATCCAAAGTCGCTGGATCTTTTGCTCCTCCCTCCGCGACCCCCACTACTTCCGAACAGGCCCTCCCTTCCCATATTGAGATCGAGGATCCTTCCCGTGATGTGCAAGTAGAAGTCGTCGAGGTTTCGGACGAACGAGGCACCAAGAGGAGGAGGAAAGACAAGGATAAGGAATGGGCAAGAACTCCCGAGCCCACAGAAAACAAGAGCAAGAGTGGAAGTAAGAGTGGAAGTGAGCAATCCTCAAGATGATAGCCCACCTTCCCATATTGGTCGATACCGTGAGTTTCTCTAACTAATGCTAATGTATTTGCTTATATGTTTGTTCCTGTGTTTCCTAAGACTAAGGTGTGTATTTTAACAGGTTTTTAAAATGCTTGATGCTCTGGGAAGGTATTACATGTGTGGTCCATGCTTATATTTTAAGTAGTGGGGGTGTCCCCCACATGTTCAAATCCTAAAATTTCATTATCTTGTATCAAAAAATGTAAAAATATAAATCCAAACATAGTGTATGTTTCTTTGTTTGTTTGTGGTTTTTCTTATTTTTTATTTTTATTATAAGTTCAAGTGTGTAAGAGCCCCATATGTTATTGTTTGTGTTATCAGTTTTTGTTTATTTTATTGGTTTTTCAAATGTTTCTTATTTTTGTCTATTTGTGTTTGTTTTGTATGCAGATCCTAAATCACAGTCTATTACTTGGGTATTGTATTGGGGAGGTCAATTTATTAACATTCATCATGCTAGGGGTGGCAATGAGTCGAGCTCGATTCTGTAATTTCGGTGTTGGGGGGGGGGGGTCAGTTTATTAACATGCCTGAGGCTAAGGGTAGCAACGAGTTGAGCTCGATTCTGTAATTTTGAGCTCGAGCTCAAGCTGATTTTTTATTTTTATTTTTGTTTATTATTATTATTATTATTAAATTAAATAATGAGAATCATCAATTTTTTACATAAATTTATTAGTAGTAAAATAGATTGTATAATGCATACTATAGTATTATTATTATTATATTAAATAATAGGAATCACCAATTTTTTACATAAATTTATAAGTAATAAAATATATTGTATTATGTATACTATATTATAAATATACCAAATATATAGTATGAAATTCTAATTTATTGTTATAAATATAAACTACTAATTAGTTTAGTAGTAATAAAATTAGTAAAATATACAAAAAGAAAAAAAATCATTTTGAACAGTTTAAAGTTATTGACAAGTATCAATTATCTGAAATAATACAAATGAAATACATAAAAATATTTTTAGTTGAGATTAATATATGTTCACAATCTGCAGTACATTTATATATTTATAAATGTTAGTATTACATTGATGTAACTATCATCTTAGATCGTTGAACAACATGAGTTAATCGAACCATCAAAATTCAGATCAAACAGTTAGATATGATCAAACTTACAGAAAAATACACTTGGTAAAGCTTTAGACTTATTGGATATACGGATGTCAAGATATTGTACTTGGAACATAAGAATAAGTATTTAGGTCGGTGTATCGTAGAATCAGACCATATGATTTTAATCAAATTGTCCGATATGATCTAATGGACACAGTCTTATATATATAAATATAAATTTGGTGTGAATTGGGTGCCCGAATTTTAAGATATCATAATTTTTTATTAAATTTTTTGATCTCATTATATATATAATAAAATAATAATTAAAATTGTTCAATCATGACTATTATTATCATTATCATTGTTCTTAGATTAATTCATATGAATCACTAAATTTTGACATAAATTTATAAATAATAAAATAGATTGCATAATGCATAGTATGTATCCTGATATAAATATAAAACTCAAAAATAGATAGAAAACCATAAGTGAATTACTTGTCAATTTAAAAAAAGTATAACGTAACACAAATATATATTAAAATATAACATAAAGTTTATATATGTCATATTAAATAATAATTTTAATTACAAAAAATATTATGATTTACTAATTTGTTGATTAAATTTATTTTTATATAAAGATTAAATGTATAAATAAAAGTACTATAATTTATTATTATCCGAAATAAAATCTATGATATTGATTAATAATTATAATATATGGCCAATTTTGATTATAAAATTGATGAAATGTTAAATATAAAATTCAATATATAAAAAATTCAAAAATAAAAATATATATAAAAAAATAAAAAAATAGAAAAAGCTCACGAGCTGGTTCCCGAGCTTATGAACAGACACAATTGAGCTCGAGTCGAGCTCAAAATCAAGCCGGCTCGCGAGGTCTCGACTCATCTGCCACCCCTACCTGAGGCCAAATATTTGAGTGGTAATGTGAAAAAATTTGATTTTGCTGAGGCCCCACGAATGGATAAGGTTAATTTGGACTTGTTTTGTGATAAAGCTGGAATAGGTCCAGGCAAAAGACCTATTATATTATTATGAACAAAGGTTTTAAGTTGTTAATTGACGATCAAGATATAAGGAAACAAGCATTTCAACATGCGGGTGGGCCTGAAATGGAAGTCTTTGTTGAGCTTGACAGTGATAATAATGAAGTGGAACATGGTGATAATAATGGTGGGTCTGAAATGCAATATGTGGATAATGATAATGAACATATGGTGTCTGAAAATGAGGACCCCTCATTCTTTGCTTGATAGTAATTATAACATGGATGAGACTAATGCAGATGAGATGATGATCTTCTTAAAAAATTTTGTGGATGATGAGATAGAGCTAGAAAATGTAGAACAAAACGTTGGGGTTGATGGGGATATTTCTAGTGAAGATTCTGGGGAGAGAGATTTAGTTGACAGTGAGAATGATTTAGATTTGTAAAAATTAATGGCCCAAACCAAAGGTTGGGCTTTTTGCTTGGACAACCAAATCACTTATTGGCCCACTGGGCCACCCAATCTGCTGACCCGATCCATTACCAGGTTTGACCCGGCAGCTTCACTACTTAAACCTAATTCTGCCAAACCCTAATTCATTTTCCCTCTTATCTTCGACTGCTCTTCTTCTTCTTCCTAAAACCGACTTATGGGGCTCTTCACTGACTCCTTGTTTTCTGTTCTCGCCTCTTCTCCAAAAATGGGCATTAGCAAGCCTTCAATGAACAGCCTCTTTATATGGCTGGTTCATTGCGGCTCTTGGACAAGCTAACTGATATCTCTCTCTCTCTCACTCTCGTCTTCTCTGAAAAAACTTTGACAGCCTTTGTGGATTGACCTTTGTGGTTCAGACTAAAAGCCTTTGTGGCCTTTCCTTAGTGGATCTCTATGGTGGAACCTTTGTGGTTCAAGGTAGCCTGTGTGGCTTAAGTGATTTGAGCAACCGGTAAAAGGTTGTGGCCTTTGGCCTCGGTAGGCCTTGGGTCTTAAAGGCTTTGAGCCGTAATTATGATATTTCTGTTTATGTCCCCTTTTACATTACTGCTGCATTTCCTCGGTTTAGTACTTGTAAGGTTGTTCTTGTTATATAGGGTGATTGTAATTTGTATTAGAAAGGTCTGTAATCATCTTTAAGTTTCTGTAATCATTCTTATTGTAATATTGCCGGAGACCGATCCACTTTCAACAGTGGTATCAGGGCGGGGTTAAGTCTCTGGCCTGAAAAGCCACTCACGGTAACATCTTTCTAACTCTTAAACTCTTTTAATTTTTCCGGACCCAGATCCCCAAACCCTTACTGCTAAACTCCCTTGGCCGGGCTCGAGAAGCCGTGGGGTATCTAGTGGAGAGGTAGTCAAGGCCCCTGCAATATATTATCTGTGAAATTATATTTCCATTCGTTTTCTGCTTGGTACTCTGTTTTCTGTGTATTTCTGGATATTACTCTGTGATTGGTGGCTTGTTGTTTTTCTGAAAAATGTCTGGATATAATCTTCAACCGTTTGATGGAAAATCTAATTTTTCTATTTGGCAACAAAAAATGAAAGGCATTTTAATACAACTAAAGGTATTTAAAGATATTGATGGAAAATATGTTGAAACTGTTTCTGAAGAAAAACGTTTTGAAAATGATGAATATGCATATAGTTCTATTATCTTAAATCTGTCTGACACTGTAATTAGAAAAGTAGGAAAACAAAACACTGCTAAAGAACTTTGGAATAAATTAGAAGAACTTTATACAGAAACATCTCTTCCTAGTAAATTATTTCTTTTAGAAATTTTTTTTAGATATAAACTGGATCTTTCTAAAAATATTGAAGAAAATATTGATGATTTTACTAAATTAATTCAAGAGATAAAACTGACTGGAGATAAAAATATAGATGATTATACCCCTATAGTTTTATTAAATGCTATACCTGAGTCATATGGTGATGTTAAGACAGCAATAAAATATGATAGTGATAATGTGACTCTAGAAACTGTTATTAGTGGTTTAAAATCAAAAGAAATGGATTTAAAAACAAATACTCCTAGTAGTAGTAACAATGAAGTGAACTTTATAAGAGGAAGACCTAAAACTAGGAATAATAATAACAATTCTAAGTTCAGAAAATACAGTAAAAGTCGAAGCAGAAGTAGGGGAAGAAGTCCTTCTAGAAATAGATATAACAATAATAAAAAAGATGAAGATAAAAACACTAAAAAGGATTTTAGGTGTTATAATTGTGGAGGAAGAGGTCACTTTATTAAGGATTGTAAGAAACCTAAAAAGAATCAACAAAATAATAAATCTGCTAATATTTCAGAAGAAACCACTGATGAAGTTTATATGGTATCTGATGTAAATTTTGTTGAAAATTCTTTAAACAAATTTGAATAGCTTGTGGATTCTGGATGTACTTTTCATATGACACCTTACAAAGAGATTTTGATGAATTTTAAAACTGAAAGGCTAGGTTTTGTGTCAATGGCAAACCAAAAATTCTGTGATGTGCTTGGTTATGGTGATACATGTCTTACTTTTGAAAATGGTTCAAAAATTATCCTTAAATGTTAGGTATGTCCCTGATCTTGCCCACAATTTGATTTCATGCTCTGCCCTAGAAGAAGAAGGGTTAGAGGGGAAATGGGGTAAGGGGATTATGAAAATTTCTAAGGGTTCTATGACTATTTTCAAAGCTGTGAAAAAGAGAAATTTGTATTTATGTACTGTGAAGTATGACTCCTTTTCTGGAAATATTTCTACAGAAAATAAATCTGAAATTTGGCATAAAAGATTGGGTCATATCAGTTTTAGGGGACTTGAGTTATTACACAAAAATAGTTTCTTGCATGAAAAACCCTCTGTTTTGAATTTTTGTGATCATTGCATATTAGGAAAGCAACATAAAGTGCATTTTCCTACTACCACGTACCCATCTCCCACTTCTTCAAAAAGCATCTTAGAATATGTACACACAAATGTATGGGATCCTGCTAATGTAAGTACACATGGGGGCAATAAGTTTTCTCTCTATTATAGATAATTATTCTAGGAAAGTTTTTGTTTTTCTAATGAAGCAAAAATCTGATGTTTTTGAAAAATTTCAGAATTGGAAAAATTTGGTTGAAAACCAAACGGGTCATAAGCTTAAAGCTTTAACGACTGATAATGGTTTGGAATTTTGTAACAAACAATTTTCTGAATTATGTGATAAGTATGGTATTAAAAGACACAAAATCATACCATATACTCCTCAATAAAATGGGGTAGCTGAGAGAATGAATAGGACTTTGTTAAACAAAGTAAGATGTCTTTTAATAAGTTCTGGTCTACCAAAAACTGGGTGAAGCTTTATTAACTGCAGCATACTTGATAAATAGATCACCCTCTGTGCCCTTACTTGGTAATATTCCTGAAAAAGTTTGGTCTAATTCTGATGTTGATTTTTCTTCTCTGCGCATTTTTGGATGTACTGCTTTCTGTCATAATAATGGTGATAAACTAGAACCAAGATCTCAAAAATGTGTATTTATTGGTTATCCACCTGGAGTAAAAGGATATAGATTATGGCTTAGGAATCAACCTGGCTTTAAAGTTATAGTTAGCAGAGATGTGATTTTTAATGAATCAGAAATGCCATGTTTAAACACTTCCTCTAAAAATACTGAAGACTTTAATATTGAAAACACCTTTAATAAGGTGGAACCTAGCAATGAGGATAACCAACAAGGGGAAGAAATAGTAAATAGAGAAGAAAATCAAGAAGAAAACAACAATGAAGAACTTGAAAATGAAAATCCAAACACTTACCAGTTGATAAGAGATAGAGTACCTAGGGAACGTAGGATTCCTTCTAAGTTTAAGACTATCACTTAGCTCTAAATGCTGAAAATTTAGAACCAAGCTCTTATGAAGAAGCAGTAGAAAGTTCAAATTCAAAAGAATGGATAATGGCTATGAATGAAGAATTAAAAGCCTTAAAAGAAAATAACATTTGGGTTTTAGTTTCAAAACCTAAAAATGCTTCTATAATTGATTGTAAATGGGTTTTCAAAATTAAAGAAGAAAACAAATCCAAAAGATTTAAAGCTAGACTTGTAGCAAAAGGCTTTTCACAAAAAGAAGGCATTGATTATACTGAAATTTTTTCTCTTGTGGTTAAATTTAATACTGTCCGAATTATGCTTGCATTAGTTGCTCATTTTAACTGCGAATTAAAACAGATGGATGTTAAGACTGCATTCTTGCATGGAAATCTAGACGAGCAGATTTATATGTCTCAGCCTCATGGTTTTGTTGATAAGAAAAATCCAAATTTTGTGTGTTTACTCAAAAAATCCTTATATGGTTTAAAGCAATCCCCTAGGCAGTGGAACAAAAAGTTTGATCAGTTCATGCATTCTTTGAATTTTAAAAATAGTGCCTATGATCCATGCTTATATTTCAAGTATGAAAACAATCTGCCCTTGTTTCTTGTTTTATATGTGGATGACATGCTAATAACTAGTCCAAGTCTCAGTATGATTAAATGCTTACAAAGTAATTTATGCAAAAATTTTGAAATGAAAGATTTAGGAGATACTAAGAAAATTCTTGGGATGAATATTGAAAGAAACAGATCTAAGTCTACAATTTTCTTAAATCAAACCTCTTATATCAAAAACGTTCTTGCAAAATTTTCAATGGAAAATTCTAAACCCTCTTCAGTACCACTTCCAGCACATTTTCAATTAAGCAAAGAATTGTGTCCTAAAACAGAATCTGAAAAAGATAAAATGAAAAATGTGCCCTACTCAAATGCTACAGGATCTGTCATGTACCTAATGGTAAGTACTAGGCTAGATATTGCATATGCAGTTAGCTGTTTAAGTACATTTATGTCAAATCCAGGAACTTCCCACTGGGAAGCTGTAAAATGGCTCTTTAGATACTTGAATGGTACTAAAAACAATGGAATAATCAATCTTGAGAAAATAAAGTCAGAAGAAAATCCTGCAGATATGGGAACAAAATGCTTAGCAATTGAGAAATTTAAAAATTGTCTTGATATGCTACACTTATAAACTGTTATTTCTTAACTCTTCTTCTATGCAGGAAAAGGAAGCTAAGGCAATGATGAAAGCTTTTATGACCCACCATCTTGGTTTGGACCAAGGTGGAAAATGTAAAAATTAATGCCCAAACCAAAGGCTGGGCTTTTTGCTTAGACGGCCAAATCACTTATTGGCCCACTGGGCCACCCAATCCGCTGACCCGATCCATTACCAGGTTTGACCCGGCAGCTTCACTACTTAAACCTAATTCTGCCAAACCCTAATTCATTTTCCCTCTTCTCTTCGACTGCTCTTCTTCTTCTTCCTAAATCCGACTTATGGGGCTCTTCACTGACTCCTTGTCTTCTATTCTCACCTCTTCTCCAAAAATGGCCGTTAGCAAGCCTTCAATGAACAACCTCTTTATATGGCTGGTTCATTGCGGCTCTTGGACAAGCTAACTGATATCTCTCTCTCTCTCACTCTCGTCTTCTCTGAAAAAACTTTGACAGCCTTTGTGGCTTGACCTTTGTGGTTCAGACTAAAAGCCTTTGTGGCCTTTCCTTAGTGGATCTCTGTGGTGGAACCTTTGTGGTTCAAGGTAGCCTGTGTGGCTTAAGTGATTTGAGCAACCGGTAAAAGGTTGTGGCCTTTGGCCTCGATAGGCCTTGGGTCTTAAAGGCTCTGAGCCGTAATTCTAATATTTCTATTTATGTCCCCTTTTACATTACTGTTGCATTTCCCCGGTTTAGTACTTGTAAGTTTGTTCTTGTTATATAGGGTGATTGTAATTTGTATTAGAAAGGTCTGTAATAATCTTTAAGTTTCTGTAATCATTCTTACTGTAATATTGCCGGAGACCGATCCACTTTCAACAAGATTAAAAAAAACTGTCTGATGGAGAGGGAGATAGGTCTATAGTCCCAGTTTTTAACCCCGTGGAGATCTTTGATCCTACTTTTAAGTTGAGGGTATATGCAGTGTGCACAGGGGAGAGATGTGAGTGGAAAATAACAGCTTTGAAGGTGATAAATGAATGCACATTTAGAGTGAACTACATATCTGAACACACATGTCCTCGACCAATTTCATGCAAAAACAGCTACGGGCTAGCATTTAAAAAATGCATTATGGAGGCTTCCAGGGCCAGCACAATGGGGGAATTTAAATGCAGGATGGAAGAATTGAAAATTTTAGATGTTTCTGCATATCACTAAAGGGCCAAAGTATGACATGTTGCTTAATAACTGTTGTGAATCATTTAATAGCAACATTTTAGAGGCTAGAGAGAAACCTGTCATCACAATGTTGAACTGGATCAGAGAGTTCTTAATGAAAAGACTATAGGAACACAGGGACTGGGCTGAAAAAAAATCGAAGGGGAAATTGTGTCCCAAGATTGAGAAGATAATCTAGAAACAGAAACACATTGACAAAGTTGGGGACTGCATTCCAATTAAGGCAGATGATAAGCATTACCAAATTAGTTGCTTTGACGGTTCTCAGTTTTGTGCTGATTTGGAGAAATGGAGTTGCACATGCAGGAAATGGAAAATTTGTGGCATAGTGTGCAGTCATGCAATAAGTGCCATTTTCAAACAAAATGGAATGCCTGAAGATTATGTACATGAGTACTGTTCCTGTGGAGACTTATAAAAGGGTTTACGCACCTGTTATCATGGTGATAAGTGGGGAAATGTTGTGGGAAAAGTCATTATACATACCTCCACTACCTCCTAATTTTGGAAGAGAGCCTGGTAGACCATCCAATGCACGAAGGAGGGAGCTTGATGAGTCTACAAGCAAATCTGCAAAAACAAGAGGAGGAAAGATCCTGATGCTCAAGAGACAACAAACCATAGTTCACTGCAGTGCCTGTGGTGAACCAGGCCACAATGTGAAAGCTTGTCCTGAAAAAGCTCCAACTCCAGGTTTGGAGGAGATCCATGAAAATGGGCAACAGGTAAGTAGTTTTTTATCAATGTTCCAACAATGTTTGTTTCAAGTTTTTTGACTTGGTATCGTTTATCAGAAAAAGAAGGGCAAAAGACTACCCAACAAAACCTGTCAAAGCTCAACGAATAACTCTTATAAACAAAAGGTGCAGTTTACTTTCAGTTTCCATAACAGAGTATCAGGACACTATATAATATTTACTTTTTTGTGTTTGTGTTATCAGTTGAGAAAAAGAAGCAGAGGTGACACTACCAAACAAAATGAAGCACCTGTTAAGAAGATAAAGAATGAAACTGTAAGCCCTATTGACCCTCTTTCAGTTGACACGCCATTACATGTTTTAGTTTATGTTACAGATCCATTTTTTTTTTTAATCAAAAACAGGTTTAGTTGGCACTCAATTGTCTGCACCACCACCCATAACACCACCTGCTAGACTAATTGATGAACCTGAGGAGACTGAAGTTGTTACAAATGCTGCTGAGATTCCAAGTGAACAACCCTAAGTATGCCTGGCCCCTCAATGTATAATCAGCTGCAAATGAGTCAACCACCTATGCCCCCACAATCACAATCACCATTACACACAAGATTGAACATCAGGCACCCCCACCCATGACTGGCACACTGTACATGCTATCATTCTCATACAAACCTGCAGGAATGGTTGAAGCATCAAAATCTATCATGCAAGGAGGCCAGAAGTATGTAGAAATTTCTAAGTGGCCTTCTTTAACAAGATGTGACATGGTTTT
Organism: Sesamum indicum; assembly: GCF_000512975.1. NCBI lineage: Eukaryota > Viridiplantae > Streptophyta > Magnoliopsida > Lamiales > Pedaliaceae > Sesamum > Sesamum indicum. Next base: position 14,819,456 of record NC_026150.1, read on the forward strand.
GATGTGTTTGACTTGGTTTCTATATTTTGACTTAGTTTTAATGTTTTTGACTTGGTCTGAATGTTTGCTCTTGGTTTGAACATAATTTAAGTTTGTTTTTGGTTGTGAACGGATGTATTTTTTTTTAGCAGGGTTATAGGCAAACAATATGCTAACAGAATTAAGGCCACTATGTTATGTACATCTTCCATACCAAGTAATATAGAATTCAAGTTTCTATCTTATGCTCATTTTCTACACATCTTGAGTTTCAAGGGATTGCATTAAACCTCGCAAATTTGAGGATGGAGAGACCTTCTTGAAGCCTATATCTCTTTTCTTCAGATTACAGTTGCTATACACCAAAGTAAAAGTTACACCCAAAAGAATAAAGGAAGGAAAAGAAAAAATCACAAACAACAACCCAAGAATGAGCAACCTTCTCCACAATCTGGTTTTCTTCTGCTTGAACCTCTTCAGGTTTTCTTCAGTTGCATTAATTCTTCGAAATAAACCGGGAATAATTGCCTTGCTCCTTCGGCACATTTGAGGGTCCTCAAACAAACTGCAATGTTAGACTGTAAAAACATGAACTTTTCATACATTAAACTCATGGGCACGAATGGAATCTGCTTCCGGAATTCTCAGGAGTCCATGAAGTTGGAAGTATGGCTCTTTTACCACAATAGCATTGGATTGACCCTTCTACACTAGACATTTTCAAAGATCAATCAAAGAAGGCTTCTACTGGCATGAAAAATGGTAGACGCTATTTCTAGGGTACATTTTCTTGCAATTGGGGCTAAATAAAGGGGAGATGAGGAGTGGGGAACATCTGCAATTTTTCCCTCCAAGATTTGCCAACATGGCAAGTTTTGGAGGGGAAAAACTTAATGAAGTGGCAAGTGTTTCCAAGTTGGTCTTTTCTTTTTTCCATGTCATTTCATAAATTAAAATAAAAAACATGTCATATAACCAAGTAAGCATTCTAATCGGAAAGCCCCAAATTTAAGTGTTAGGTGACATTTTCTGGCAAAAAAGGATCAAAATTGCCAACTTTTTTAATTATAGGACTAAACTGCTAAAACTAAATCGTACAGGATTAAAATTGCCATCTTTCCCAAATTACAGAATAAATTTTGCAATTTTCCCAACTTAGTCCCTGAAACTTATATATTCCATTATTTTTGGTCCCTTCCATTATCTATTCATTAGAACTAACAGATTTCTTGAAAAAAAGAATCATTCTTGCTGCTGAAATAATTCACAACCAGGACTTTGTGGAAAATTTTGATACCTTTATCGCTCCAACAAATGACATGTTTATTTTTCTAAATGAAATATTACTTAAAACAAATAACTAAGAATTACCTTATTAATCCCCAAATATTCAACCACAATTAAAGGGGCAAATTTCTACTACCTAAATCTGAGACGAGGACGCGCAGCAACGCCGCGACAACGAATAAAGACGAGCAATAAATATTCTTGTTGTGATGAAATTTTTTTTAATTATATTTTAACTGATGTTTAGAATATTTTTGAGATTATTTTTATGTATTTGATGACATCACATTTATGTATTTATTTATGACTTTCATTTCTTTTTTTATTGCGATTTATGACATGTGCTAGTATTATTTTAGTTGGATATATTTTAATTTTTATTATCAATATATGTAGGATGACAATGACGATGTTGGTTGATTTTGATATGTTTTTAACGTGTTTTTATTCTATAGTTATGTTATGTACTATTTTATTCAACAAAATAACTAAGTAGTGCACTTGGTGGAGTGTTAGAGACATTGAATGCTTTAAACAAGGTTTTGATTTCAACTCCTTTGAATAGTAGGTAAGTAATATTTTATTTAAGAACGTAAGCAAGTAGTGCACTTGGTGGTGTAGTAAAAGCATTGAATTCTTCCACAAGATCCCGTTTCGAATTCTTTCAACAAAATCTTTTGTTTTCTTAAGAAATTCGTTAGTTAAACGGATAGATAATAAAAGGGACAAAAAATGATGAAATATATAATTTGAGGGACTAAGTCTGATGAGAGAGAAACACGAGAGACCAAATCTTAATAAATAACATAGTTGAGGGACCAAAAATGATCTTTTACCCTTATAAAGTCTAAGCGCACTATTAAATTTGATCTCTGTTAATTTTCTGAGAATATTTCATCCTTCCTAGACTTATTATGGCTTTATTTTGTCTTTCATTCATAATTAAAGTAATTAATGTACAAAGCTCTTGTTGGAAATAAGCTTTAAAATTTTTTACATTGTCAAATTATTTCCAACACTTTATTTGATTTTAATTTGTCAGTTTAATTTGATATTTATTTGAGGTTTATGGCTCCATTATTATGATGATTTAATTGTGAATTTATAAGATTTAATAAATATTTGACCGTTGCATTTTATATATTTATGTGACCTATTTATAATTGAATTTATTATGATATTATGAGTTTTAATTAGGCCACTTAATATTTTATAACGGCCAAATTCTTACAACTATTTAAAGGGCCATTAGTCTTTTTATTTGGCACATTGAGAGAGATAGATTTTATATGGCTTATGAATTGAGAAATATTTTATACTACCACAAGTATTTGTAGAGTTTTTGCAACGTGACTGTGGACTGGTTCCTAGTCTCCTCGTGGTCGTGCACATGAGATGAGACACTGCTAAGAGCTTTTATCTTAGAGTCATGATCAACAGTTAAAACTTGCACGTAGGAGGCAATCATGGCTTTAGGTCAGCGATAAGTGTCGTGACTCTCCATCGGTGCAGCTTTTTTAATTTCTAAATTTATTTCGTTCATTTCCACACTATATGTAATTGTGATAATATATATAATGATATTTTATGTATAAAGTTATTTTGAGATATGATTATAAACACAAATCACACCATTTTCCACAACAATCTAAAGCCATGAATAAGATTGTGATTTGTGTTGATTAAGTGCATGGTTGTACCAATCCTTGATTTCGTGTTATGAAGTGCATGGTTGTACTAATTCTTGTTTTCGTGTCATGCGAGGAATATTTCGAGAAATATACATTCCATCAAGAATTTATCAAAACAAAAACATGTAGTGATGGAGAATTAAACTAATTGTCTACATCGGATGATTATATTTGAAAATTGTATGTTGGTATTTCATCCAATCAAATCAAAGGTATGGTTTCTTTTTTCTATAATTTAATTATAATTTCTCTAAGATGATATCTATGTCTCTCAATAAACAAAAGAAGAATTATTCTTCTTGTTTTAATTATCTATAGTCTAGTTTGATGCATAAGGCTGTACTTTGTTTGGTGTGGGAGATATAATATTCGATAAACTATATATTGAGCCTTTGACCGAGTCTTCATCAATCATGAAAAAAAGAATTGATGCTATTGATTTCTCTATCCAATGTAACTGCAAAATTCATAATTTATCACTTTCACTGCATGATTATATTTTAGCTTTGGAGTTACACTACAACGGTTAATTGATCTTAAAAGCATTATAAACAAAATAAGAATATCAACTAGCTAATGAGTCGAAGAGAAATATATATTAGTTTGGGAATTACAGTTTCTTTGATTTAATTAGCAATAGCTGGTTGTAATATTTTCTATTCATTAGCCAGGTTTGTCATGCATGACCACATAGAGAAACCCCTAACTGATTTATGAATAATAATGAACTATAAGGGTTAGATGTGAATGACAAATTATGATTATTTATGTTCATACGTTAGTGTTGAATTTTTTATATTTTTAGTTAGGTACTGAGGAATAATGTGCAACATAATCTTGGAATAATTTAATAATTCTAATCATGATATATTAGTACACTCATGATAAGTGATACAAAGCGAAATCAAATAAAAGAAAAGAAAGTCGGTACCCTATAATTGTAATGAGATGATGCGAAAATACTTTGCAACAAAAGATTCAAATTTGTGGTTAATTTTCATGTGATAAGTTATTACAAGAATGTTCGTTGTTCTTAATTTATGAATTAAATTTCTAACGGCTAGTTGTGCACCATCGATTAGAGGAATAAATAAATATAATGAGTGCATTAGTTTATATTTTCAATGCATTATTCTCTATCTAATTAGCAATGAAAATCATTTTGTGATTATATCAAATTTTATTGTGCAGTAACTTAAAATTATTAGTATTGAAATTATTAATGAGTACGAATGTGCCTTTAGAAACATTATATTTATGATCTTGCAACTACCATACACATAGGATGTGTATTTCTCATTCATCCACAAGAAATTTATAAAATGAGATTAGCATTTGATAAGCTTGTTTAATTTTTTATAAAAATTGAATGGCTAGAAAATGCATGAGATACGCAAAGGTATGAACCTGTACAGTCTTATATATTATTTTTATATGAGTTGACATATTAAATTATTGGATTTATATATTTAGTCTCAAATATTAGAGTGAAAACTTTGCTCTGCAAGTATTTATATAAATAATAATTTTATGGGATGCTTCATATATGAATGAACATATAAAAGTATTTGGTGAAATTGAATTTCTATTATTTGAGAGTAGAATAAATGAATGAATTGGATGAAATAATTTTGGAGGTTATATTTTAAGAAAAAAAATTATTATTGTGTTTATTTTGGGTGATTAATGATAACCTTATTTTACAATTAAATTCTTGCAAATCTTATGAAGTGTGGGGGTATGCACAAATTTTTACTTGTCTATAATAAAAGTGCACAATATAATATTTTATTACTATGTACAAGAGAAGATTATTAGAGCAAAAGAAGTTACGGAGATATGAAATTTATATGATTGGTTATTTTCTCCAATGTCAAAAGGGAGTGTGGGGGTTGAAATATGATAGAATGTGATATTGTGATAACCCTTATGTGACATTTATATTGTGTTTAATTAGAATTGATGGACCTAGTAAAATGTGGGATCTTAATTAATATAATCATGAATTTTGAAAATATCATTTTGAAATGTGAATGTGTAAGATTTACATATAACAATAATTATTTTGAAGCGTTACAACAATGCAGGAGTTATGCATAAAATAAAGATGAGAGTTGAATAGCTTTTATTCATGGGAAAAGTTACAATGAGAAATTATTATTGAGTTACAAATATATAAAGAATAAAGACCTGTGAATTATTATTTTACGGAGTTTTTCTTTTGATATACAGGTCATGCGCTTGATGTGACAATGAGAAAATAGACAAAAAAAAAAAAATGCATGTGATATAATATTTCATATGATGGAAAAGTGCCTCGGGGGACTAGCGCAGAGGCAAGATCCTTTATCATCGAGGGGGATGGCTAAGCCCGCAAGGAAGTCACCTCCACGAGTAACCCAACCTTTGTGATTGGAGACCCCATGAAGAAAGTTCAATGGGTAGAAACAACCCGCACTGCGTGACTTATATATAGCACATTATTTTGAGGAGAGAGTATTAAAAAAAAAAAAAAAGGTACAATGATCTCCTTCCCATCCCTAAAGTGAAGTGCTATAAAAATGTGATATTAGGTTGGGCTTTGACCCTTAATGAGACCAAATGCGGGATTTCCGTGAGGTATGAGTCACACATACCTTTGGAGGGCTCACCTAAGTGAGAGTTGCCATGGGCCGTGGCTATGGGTTTAGGCTAACCCAGGAGACTTCACGAGAATCAGGATTAGAGCGTAGGACCATTAATGTGCTCACCCGCTATACCATGTCCTAAAGTCAATATCGTGTGTGTGGTAATTGAAGTTTGGCTTAAAGGGCATAATTCAAGGCGAAGTCCATTATTGCTCCTTCAAATGAATTTTCCAACACTAAGTGTATGTTCAAGCCCGAAAGGCATATGCACTGATTGCACGATATAAGTTGCCAACTATTTTATTTCATATTTTAATTTTAAAAATTTTAAACCTTGTGGTGGATTGTTGGAAATAAGCTTTAAAATTTTCTACATTATCAAATTATTTTCAATACTTTATTTGATCTCCAGTTTAATTTGATATTTATTTGAGGTTTATGGCCCCATTATTATGATGATTTAATTGTAAATTTATAAGGTTTAATAAATATTTGACCGTTACATTTTATATATTTATGTGACCTATTTATAATTGAATTTATTATAATATTATGAGTTTTAATTAGGCCACTTAATATTTTATAACGGTCAAATTCTTACAACTATTTCAACGGTCTTTGCTTTTTTAGTTGGCACATTGAGAGAGATATAGATTTTATATGGCTTATGAGTTGAGAAATATTTTATACTCCCACAAGTATTTGTAGAGTTTTTGCAACGTGACTGTGGACTGGTTCTTAGTCTCCTCGTGGTCGTGCACATGAGATGAGACACTGCTGAGAGCTAATGGATTTTATCCTAGAGTCATGGTTAACCATTAAAACCTGCACGTAGGGAGGCAATCATGGCTTTAGGTCAGCGAAAAGTGTCGTGACTCTCTATCGGTGCAGCTTTTCTAATTTTTAAATTTATTTCGTTCATTTCCACACTATATGTAATTGTGATAATATATATAATGATATTTTATGTATAAAGTTATTTTGAGATATGATTATAAACACAAGCCACACCATTTTCCACAACAATCTTAATTTAATTCAGAAGATTTCATAGCTAAACTTTTAAAATATATATGTTTAATTAGGGTTAAATACATTTTGAATTCCTGTATAGGTATATATTTGTTTTTAACCGTCCCACCTCCTCCCTCCAAAGAAAAAAAAATTAATAATTTGGGATTGACAGAACAAAAATACGTCCTCACTTACCCACTACACTTTTTGTTTACTCCCTAAAATATGTTTTTATTAAAAAATCTTTCCCAAAACTACTTTTAGTAATTTAAAATTTTATTTAAATATCATTTAAAAAATAATATTTAAAATTTATAGCTTCTTGAAAACTATGTAGTATCTAGAAATTCAATATATGAAATATATTTCATAAATTAAATTATTTATTCAGAAAAATAAAAATAAGTAAATATGTGAAAGTACATAATGCATAAAAATGCATATGGCCAAAAGAAGTATGGCCGAAGAAACTTTGAACTGATTTTGAAGACAAAAAAAACCATCTTTCCAGAAAGTGAATGCGGTATACACCCCGTTAATTGTGACCCATCAGCCAAGCTCTCATCAGCCAACCATCTTTCCAAGTCATGGAAGGATGTCCCCTGCTGCCCTAAATCTAACAAGTTCTATTATTTTCACAATGATTATGGTCATACCATTGAAGAATGTCGATACCTCAAGAATAAAATGGAAAGATTTATCCAAAATGAATATCATCAGGAATATGTGTGTTGGGAGAAAACTCGAGGGACAGGACCCTGCCAAAACTAAGAAGTTGATAAATTAAAGGAAGTAAAGGTTTCTAGCTTGGAACCTCTACCCAAGGAGGGAGCCAGATTTGCATCTGGAAGTAAGATCAGAATCAATGATCCCCCTCGCAAAGGAGTTATACGAGTGATAGCTAGAGGACCTATTGGGGTTGATCCCACCGATCGAGAAGGTTGCACATAAGGGAAGCATATGATATAACCTTGAAGGAAGTGTTGGATGACAGGTGATGGAAGATATCCCCCTCATCCAATTTGGACGGGCAGAACAATTAGGACCTAAAAATGAAATATCGTGTGGTATGGCCCGGGAACATGCTAGCGAAAGCGGTGAACGAAAACGCGTAATAACAAAAAGTAAATGCAAAATTAAACGAATCCAAGGAGTGTGCCCTTGGTGTTCCCAGACATTTGATCTACAAACATAAAGCACAAAGATGGGGCTGATGTTTGAATCATAAAAACGAAATTGAGAGAGTGAAAAATGATACCTTCATTTTTCACGGTTGTTTGAAATGGTCTTCACTTGAGGCTCCAATATAGCAGCCCTCTAATTCATTTACACCATATGGAAGTCGGAATCTTTACGTCCTCTTTGCTAGAAGAGAACGAGAGAAGAAATTGCACCTTGTGCAAGAGAGAGAGAGAGGGCAGCCGAGTGCAAGGAAGAGAGGAGGGGATTTTTTTTTTCTTTTTTGTGTTGTGTGATTATGATTATAATTAATTTTCAAATAATTATATTACACACATATATATCTTGTTTGATAATTAACAATATTTCTAAATACATTCTATTATCTACAAGGCATATTTGTTTTTATTCTAAATAAAGAGATCCCCAAAAATAGTTAGAGTTGCACTTTCCAAAAATAGAATTTGCTAGCCATTTATTTCCTTCCATGAAATTTTTTTGTGGCTCAAAATTAGTGGGCTTGGCCGATTTTACCTTTAAAATCACAAGCCCATTGAATTTTTATTTAAATTCAATTTAATAAAAAATCTAATTTTATTGCGCCCAACTTGTATTTAATTCAATTACATACATAAACCCAAATTATCCTTATTATTTAACAAGATCCAACTTATTAAATCATAAGGACAAGTCCAATATAAATTAATGCCACTAATTTATTCTTGGGCCTCTTCTCTCTTTGTAAGTAATCCAATTACTTGTAGAATTAATTTCAAATTAATTTCTTTTTCCTCTTCAATAATTTGTGTGTGACTCTTTAGTTTCACCTTTCAGCTGGACTTGTGGATTTGTGTGTGTCTAACACTATTATTAATTAAATTCTATTTAATTAATAAATCTTGATTAACCCTTAATCAAGAAAGCCCGTCAGCATGGGTGGCCGTCTAGCAACGGTCCATGGCACTAGGGACTAGGTGAATTACCGTGCGAATATTTAGGCTCTCGAGTCTATACGTGTACAGTCTTTCTGTCTACCATCTTGTGGCTTTAGTCTAGGGCATGAAATTAGTTGTCGGTTCTCATCCTGGACTATGTGTCTATGCTTAATACTTGCGATCATGTTACGGCAAGTTTCTCGATATAGAAACCTCCTTTTTCTATTCGATCAACGATTATGGCTACAGTTTTATAGAGCGTTAACACATCTCCAAGTGAATAGGAGATACCTCTATCATATACTAACAGGGGACGGATCCTCTCCTTGGAACTCACCGTCCTTGCTACATACTCCAACTACACTAGATAAGGTTTATGATAATCATGTCTATAACACAATCACCTCTTAGACAGACCCAAGATACAATCATCATATACGCATGATTGCCGTGATTGCTCAAGTCTGAGGACTACTCCTGTGCTATCGAAGATGATGATTCGAGTCATATCGACCAAGCCTCCAAGGCTTCCATATGATGATCCTCGCGAGTCAGTTCAGTTAATTCGATACCTAGTCAATCAACCCACCAAGATTGCATAGACGCTCTACGACTGTCACTGATGGAACACGATACTCACCAATTTGAATGCGACTCTTACTGTAAATCTCCATAGGACTTTTCATAATGACCATTCCCGAGGACCTCGACTAGGAACGTTTCAAACCCAACCTTTTGGCAGTTGGTTTTATGATCGCCATCCAATGCGTGGCCTAATTGCACGGTTGTCAATTGGTTTGTGGGCTTTACTGTGATATTTAAGTAAAATGTGAACATACAAAATGAGCACAACAAAGAGGATGCCAAGATAAGCAAATACTCATTTTGTTCACTCAAAATAATATTACATGATATCGATTGAATTCTCAGAATAAAATATATCTTAGGCCATTCTGATTGGCTTATGGGCACTTATTCTAACAAAAAACTCTCACAATGAAGCTATGGTAATTATGATATTATAGGCGAATTTTCGTAGACTCGGGGAGCTCGATAGATATATTATTTGGGGGAGGCTTATGACTAGATTCAGTTGGGGAATCATGCTCCCGACCCATGCTACTCTGCCTTATCAACCAAATCACACAACAATTGTCGCCCCCCGCGACTTGTAAGAAAGGGAAACAACAAGCGTGTTCCTATGTTCATAACAATAATGCAATTCACATTCTATTCTAAATTTGCCATGACTCGTGAGACCATATTTAGATAGTGGTAGCTACCTCATGATATTATTTTGGATGGAAGGCTTAGACAGATCGAAATGCCATTTCGATCTAAGTCCATTTATGGGCTTAATATTTAGTTAGTGTGGGTCACATCCCATTAATCAAATTACACCTTAACTGTCGCCCCCCAAAACTAGTGAGACAGGGAAACAATGAGCGTATTCCTTTGTTCACAATAATGGTGCAACTTGCCTCTAGGCCAAATGTGCCACGACTCGTGAAACCACATTTGGGTAGTGGCAGCTTCTTCACCACATTATCGTGGATGAGAACCCCGGATGGATCAAATCATTTTGATCCAAGACTATTTTGGCCCAAACAATGTAACTCGGTCCAACCAAGTGAGAGTTAATATTGAGCTTTATATCGAGACCTCATCACATATTAACATTGCATGCAAAATTTGTTTTCCTATCTAAATGACTTGTAGTTATTATTACGCGTAACAAATTTACCACACAAACCCATGGGTCTAGACCAATTTTGGGTCAAGTTTCGTGGAATTCTGAGAACGTTCAAAATTAGTTGTTCTGCATGGTTTTACAAAAGAAAGTTTGTTTCCCTTTCATACTAACTTGTAGTTATTATTACACTTAGAACATTTACCATAAAAATGCATGGGTCTAGACCTACGTTTGGGTTAAGTTTCGTGGTGTTTTAAGAATGTTCAAAATTTAGCTATTTGTCACGGTTTTATTAAAAAAAGTTTGTTTCCCTTTCATACTAACTTATTGCTATTATTACGCCTAACAAATTTACTACACAAATGCATGGATGTAGACCTACGTTTGGGTCAAGTTTTGTAAAATTTTGAGAACGTTCAAAATCTAGCTGTTTTGCACAGTTTACTAAAGAAGGTTTGTTTCCCTTCATACTAAATTATTGTTATTATTACGCTTAGCAAATTTACCAGCAAAATGCATGGTGTTTAGACTAACGTTTGGCTCAAGTTTCATGAAATTCTGAAAACGTTCAAAATTTGACTATTTTGCACGGTTTTACTAAAGAAAGTTTGTTTCCCTTTCATACTAACTTCTAGTTATTTTTATGCTAAGCTAATTTACCACACAAATGTAAGGGTATAGACCTACGTTTGGGTGAAGTTTTGTGGAATTCCGAGAGCATTCAACATTTAGCTGTTTTGTACGGTTTTATTAAAAAACGTTTGTGCCTTTCATACTAACTTGTAGTTATTGTTACGATTAGCAAATTTACCACACAAATGCATTGGTCTAGACCAACGTTTGGGTCAAGTTTCGTGCAATTCCGAGAATGTTCAAAATTTGGCTGTTCTGCACGGTTTTTTAAAGCAAGTTTGTTTTCCTTTCATACTAACTTGTAGTCATTATTACACTTAGCAAATTCACCACACAAATGCTTGGGTCTAGACCTATGTTTGGGTCGAGTTTCGTCGAATTCTGAGAACGTTCAAAATTTTGCTGTTTTATACGGTTTTATTAAAGCAAGCTTGTTTCCCTTTTATACTAACTTGTAGTTATTATTACGCTTATAAAATTTACCATACAAATGCTTGGGTCTAGACCAACGTTTGGGTCATGTTTAGTCGAATTCTGAGAACGTTCAAAATTTAGTTGTTTTGCACGGTTTTATTAAAGCAAGTTTTTTTTCTCCTTTATACTAACTTGTAGTTATTATTAAGCTTAGCAAATTACCACATAATTGCTTAGGTCTAGACCCATTTGGGTCAAGTTTCGTCGAATTCTGGGAGCATTCAAAATTTTGTTGTTTTGCACGGTTTTATTAATGCAAGTTTGTTTCCCTTTTATACTAACTTGTACTTATTATTACGCTTAGAAAATTTTCCACACAAATGCTTGGGTCAAGACCAACGTTTGGGTCAACTTTTGTTGAATTCTGAGAACGCTCAAAATTTAGTTGTTTTGCACAATTTTATTAAAGCAAGTTTGTTTCCCTTTTATACTAACTTATACTTTTTATTTTGCTTAGAAAATTAACCACACAAATTCTTGGGTCTTGAACAAGGTTTGGTCAAGTTTCGTCGAATTTTGAGAATGTTCAAAATTTAGCTGTTTTGTACGTCTTTATTAAAGTAAGTTTGTTTTCCTTTTATACAAACTTGTAGTTATTATTACACTTAGCAAAATTACAACAGAAATGCTTGGGTATAGACGAACATTTGGGTGAAGTGTCGCCGAATTCTAAGAACGTTCAAAATTTAGTTGTTTTCCACTGTTTTATTAAAAGCAAGTTTGTTTCCCTTTTATACTAACTTGTAATTATTGTTACGCTTAGAAAATTAACGACACAAATGCTTGGGTCTAGACAAACATTTGGGTCAAGTTTCGTCGAATTTTGAGAACGTTCATAATTTACTATTTTACACGATTTTATTAAAGCAAGTTTGTTTCCCTTTTATACTAACTTGTAGTTATTATTATGCTTAGCAAATTTACAATACAAATGCTTGAGCCTAGACCTACGTTTCGTCAAATTCTGAGAACATTCAAGATTAAGCTGTTTTACACGGTTTTATTGAAGCAAGTTTGTTTTCCTTTTATACTAACTTGTAGTTATTATTTCGCTTAGCAAATTTAGCATAGAAATGCTTGGGTCTAGACTTACGTTTGGATCAAGTTTCTTCAAATTCTAAGAACGTTCAAAATTTAGCTGTTTTGCACGATTTTATTAAAACACGTTGTTATTATTACGCTTAGCAAATTTACCACTCAAATGCTTTAGACTAGACCTACGTTTGCGTCAAGTTTCGTGAAATTCTGAGAACGTTTAAAATTTAGCTGCTTTGCTCGATTTTATAAAAGAAAGTTTGTTTCCCTTTTATACTAACTTGTAGTTATTATTATGCTAAGCAAATTTACCATACAAATGCATGGGTCTAGACCTACGTTTGGGTCAAGTTTCGTAGAATTATGAGAACGTTCAAAATTTAGCTGTTTTGCATAGTTTTTTTAAAGCAAGTTCGTTTCTCTTTTATACTAACTTGTAGTTATTATTACACTAAGCAAATTTACCACACAAATTCTTGGGTCTAATCCAATGTTTGGGTCAAGTTTCGTCGAATTCTGAAAACGTTCAAAATTTAGCTGTTTTGCAAAGTTTTATTAAAACAACTTTGTTTTCCTTCTATACTAACTTGTAGTTATTATTACGCTTAGCAAATTTACCACACAAATGCTGGTTCTAGACCTACATTTGGGTCAAATTTCGTCGAATTCTAAGATCGTTCAAAATTTAGATGTTTGCACGGTTTAATTGAAGCAAGTTTGTTTCACTTTTATGCTAACTTGTAGTTATTATTACGGTTAGCAAATTCACCATAGAAATGGTTGGGTCTAGACAAACATTTGGGTCAAGTTTCGCTGAATTCTGAGAACTTTCAAAATTTAGCTGTTTTACATAGTTTTATTAAAGCAAGTTTGTTTCCCTTTTATACTAACTTGTAGTTATTATTACGCTTATCAAATTTACTGCACAAATGCTTAGGTATAGACCTACGGTTGAGTCCAGTTTCGTCGAATTTTCGGAACATTCAAAATTTAACTGTTTTACACGATTTTATTAAAGCAGGGTTGTTTTCCCTTTTATACTAACTTGTAGTTATTATTACGCATAGCAAATTTACCATACAATTGCTTGGGTCTAGACCAACATTTGTGTAAGGTTTCGTCGAATTCTGAGAACGTTCAAAATTTAGCTGTTTTGCACGGTTTTATTAAAGAAGTTTATTTTCCCTTTTATACTAACTTGTAGTTATTATTATGCTTAGCAAATTTACCACACAAATGCTTGGGTCTAGATCTACGTTTGAGTCAAGTTTCATGAAATTTTGAGAACGTTCAAAACTTAGTTGTTTTGCACGGTTTTTTAAAGTAAGTTTGTTTCCCTTTTATACTAACTTGTAGTTATTATTATGCTTACCAAATTTACCACACAAATTCTTGGGTCTAGATCAACGTTTGGGTTAAGTTTCGTTGCATTCTGAGAACGTTTAAAATTTAGCAGTTTTGCACGATTTTATTAAAATAAGTTTGTTTTCCTTTTATACTGACTTGTAGTTATTATTTTGCTTAACGAATTTAGCTCACAAATTCATGGGTCTAGACCAACGTTTGGGTCAAGTTTCGTGAAATTTTAAGAACGTTCAAAATTTAGTTGTTTTGCAAAGTTTTACTAAAGAAAGTTTGTTTCACTTTCATGCTAAATTGTTGTTATTATTATGCTTACCAAATCTACGACATAAATGCAAGGGTCTAAACCAATGTTTGGGTCAAGTTTCGTGGAATTCTAAGACGTCCAAAATTTAGCTGTTTTCCACGATTTTTTTTTAAAGCAAGTTTGTTTTCCTTTTATACTAACTTGTTGTTATTATTACGCTTAGCAAGTTTACCATACAAATGCTTGAGTCTAGACCAACATTTGGTCAAGTTTCGTCGAATTCTGAGAATGTTCAAAATTTAGCTTTTTTGCACGGTTTTATAGAAGCAAGTTTGTTTTTCCTTTCATACTAACTTGTAGTTATTATTACGATTAGAAAATTTACCACATAAATGCTTGGGTCTAGACCTACGTTTGGGTCAAGTTTCATCGAATTATGAAAACATATAAAATTTAGCTGTTTTGCACGATTTTATTAATGCAAGTTTGTTTCCCTTTTATACTAACTTGTAGTTATTATTACACTTAGCAAATTTACCATACAAATGCTTGGGTATAGACCAACGTTTGGTTCAATTTTCGTAAACTCCTGAGAACATTCAAAATTTAGCTGTTTTGCACAGTTTTGTTAAAGGAAGTTTGCTTCCCTTTTATAGTAACTTGTAATTATTATAACGCTTAGCAAATTTACCACACAAATTCATGGGTCTAAAACAACGTTTGGGTGAAGTTTCGTCGAATTCTGAAAACGTTTAAAATTTAGCTGTTTTGTACATCTTTATTAAAGCAAGTTTGTTTTCCTTTAATACTAAGTAGTAGTTATTATTACGATTAGCAAAATTACCACACAAATGCTTGGGTCTAGACCCACATTTGGGTCAAGTTTCTTCGAATTCTAAGAACGTTCAAAATTTAGCTGTTTCGCACGGTTTTATTAAAACAAGTTTGTTTCCCTTTTATACTAACTTGTAGTGATTATTACGCTTAGCAAATTTACCACACAAATGCTTGGGTCTAGACCAACTTTGTGGTCAAGTTTCGTCGAATTTTGAGAACATTCAAAATTTAGCTGTTTTGCACAGTTTAATTAAAGTAAGTTTGTTTCCATTTTATACTAACTTGTACTTATTATTACGTTTAGCAAATTTATCCCGAAAATTCTTGGGTCTAATACAACGTTTGGGTGAAGTTTCGTCGAATTCTGAGAACGTTCAATATTTAACTATTTTATTTGCCTTTATTAAAACGAGTTTGTTTCCCATTTATACTGACTTGTATTTATTATTACGAATAGCAAAATTACCACACAAATTCTTGTGTCTAGACCTACATTTGGGTCAGGTTTTTTCGAATTCTAAGAACGTTCAAAATTTAGCTGTTTTCACGATTTTATTAAAGTAAGATTGTTTCCTTTTATACTAATTTATAGTTATTATTACGCTTAGCAAATTTACTATACAAATGCTTGGGTCTAGACAAACGTTTGGGTTAAGTTTCGTTGAATTTTGAGAACGTTCAAAATTTAGTTGTTTTGCACTGTTTTATTAAATCAAGTTTGTTATCCTTTTATGCTGACTTGTAGTTATTATTACGTTTAGCAAATTTACCCCACAAATGTATGGGTGTAGACCTACGTTTGGGTCAAGTTTCGTGAAATTTTGAGAACGTTCAAAATTTAGCTATTTTGCACGGTTTTACTAAAGAAAGTTTATTTTCCTTTCATACTAAATTGTTGTTATTACTATGGTTAGCAAATTTCCCGCATAAATGCATGGATCTAGATCAACGTTTGGGTCAAATTTCATGGAATTCTGAAAATGTTCAAAATATAGTTGTTTTGCACAGTATTATTAAAGCAAGTTTGTTTCCCTTTTATACTAACTTGTACTTATTATAACACTTAGCAAATTTACCACAGAAATTCTTAGGTCTAGAACAACGTTTAAGTCAAGTTTCGTGGAATTCTGATAAACCTAAAAATTTAGCTCTTTTCTACATCTTTATTGCTTTAGTTTGCTTCCCTTTTATAATAACTTGTAGTTATTATTATGATTAGTAAAATTACCACACAAATGCTTGGGTCTAGACCTACATTAGGGTCAAGTTTTTTCGAATTCTAAGAACATTCAAAATTTAGTTGTTTTGTGGGGTTTTATTAAATCA
This sequence comes from Sesamum indicum, assembly GCF_000512975.1. Classification (NCBI taxonomy): domain Eukaryota; kingdom Viridiplantae; phylum Streptophyta; class Magnoliopsida; order Lamiales; family Pedaliaceae; genus Sesamum; species Sesamum indicum. The sequence goes on from NC_026150.1 coordinate 14,835,775, forward strand.
AGTTTATTTCCCTTTTGTACTAACTTGTATTTATTATAACACTTTGCAAATTTACCACTCAAATGCTTGGGTCTAGACAAACATTTGAGGCAAGTTTCGTCGAATTATGAGAACGTTTCAAATTTAGCTATTTTACACGGTTTTATTAATGCAAGTTTGTTTCTCTTTTATACTAACTTGTAATTATTATTACGCTTAGCAAATTTACCATACAAATGCTTGGGTTTAGACCAACGTTTGGGTCATGTTTCGTTGAATTCTGAGAACATTCAAAATTTAGATATTTTGCACGGTTTTATTAAAGCAAGTTTGTTTTCCCTTTTATACTAACTCGTAGTTATTATTACGCTTAGCAAATTTACAACACAAATGCTTGAGTCTAGACCTAAGTTTGGGTCATGTTTCGTCGAATTTTGAGAACGTTCAAAATTTAAGGGCCCGTTTGGTTGTGTTTTCATTTTCATTTTCAATTTCCAACATTTGAAAATGGGTAGAAATGCTTTCTTGATTTTTGTGCGAAAACTGAGAATCTGTTTGGATTAGTTGTTTCCAGATATAGGTATATAGGTGTGAGAATGTTGAATATATGTATATATATTTTTGATGTGACTGATGACCAAATTGATTGAATATGTGAAATTATAAAATAATCAAAGTGAGTCTTGCCATTTGAAATATTTTAATAGATTTGAAATAAGAAAAGACATGTTGACAAGATAAGACAAGTATGACAAACCCATGTGACCTATAATTTCAAAAATTTGAGAATTAAAATAGGAATGCATTCTCAATGAAAATGGCTTGACCAAACAAAATCCCAACTACCCAAATAGTGAAATGTGGAAAAAATCTCATTGAAAACACAACCAAACAGGCCCTAACTATTCTGCACGGTTTTATTAAAGCAAGTTTGTTTCCCTTTTATACTAACTTGTAGTTATTATTATGTTTAGCAAATTTATCACACAAATGCTTGGGCTAGACGTACGATTGGGTCAAGATTCGTGGAATTCTAAGAACGCTTAAAATTTTGCTGTTTTGCACGATTTTACTAAACAAAGTCAGTTTCCCTTTTAATACTAAATTGTTGTTATTATTACACTTAACAAATACACCACACAAATGCATGGGTTTAGACCAACGTTTGGGTCAAATTTCGTGGAATTCTAAGAACGTTCAACAATTAGCTGTTTTGCATGGTTTTATTAAATAAAGTTTGTATGCCTTTCATGCTAACTTGTAGTTATTATTATGCTTAGCAAATTTACCACACAAATGCATTGGTTTAGACCAACGTTTGGATCAATTTTTGTGGAACTCTGACAACACTAAAAATTTAGTTGTTTTGCACTGTTTTTTTAAAGCAAGTTTGTTTCTCTTTTATACTAACTTGTAGTTATTATCACGCTTAGCAAATTTACCATACAAATGCTTGGGTCTAGACAAACGTTTAGGTCAAGTTTCGTGGAATTCTAATAGCGTTCAAAATTTAGCTGTTTTGCGTGATTTTATTAATGCAAGTTTGTTTTCACTTTTATATTAACTTGTAGTTATTATTACACTTAGAAAATTTACCACACAAATGCTGGGTCTAGACCTACATTTGGGTCAAATTTCGTCGAATTTTGAGAATGTTCAAAATTTAGCTGTTTTGCACGGTTTTATTAAAGCAAGTTTGTTTCCCTTTCATACTAACTTGTAGTTGTTAATATGCTTAACAAATTTACCACACAAATGGTTGGGTCTAGATCTATATTTGGGTCAAGTTTCGTCGAAATCTGAGAACGTCCAAAATTTAGCGGGTTTACATGGTTTTATTAAAGCAAGCTTGTTTCCCTTTTATACTAACATGTGGTTATTATTATGCTTAGCAAATTAAGCATACAAATGCTTGGCTCTAGACCAACGTTTGGGTCAAGTTTGTTATTATTACACTTAGCAAATTTGCTACACAAATTTAGACGTATGCTTGGGTCAAGTTTTGTCGAATTTTTAGAACGTTAAAAATTTAGCTGCTTTATATAGTTTTATTAAAGCAAGTTTGTTTCCCTTTTATACTAACTTGTAGTTATTATTACGCTTAGCAAGTTTACCATACAAATGCTTGAGTCAAGACCAACGTTTTGGTCAAGTTTCGTCAAATTCTAAGAACGTCCAAAATTTATCTTTTTTTCACGGTTTTATAGAAGCAAGTTTGTTTTCCTTTTATAGTAACTTGTAATTATTATTACGCTTAGCAAATTTACCACACAAATTCATGGGTCTAGAACAACGTTTGGGTGAAGTTTCGTCGAATTCTGAGAACGTTCAAAATTTAACTGTTTTGTATATCTTTATTAAAGCAAGTTTGTTTCCCTTTTATACTAACTCGAAATTATTATTACGCTTAGCAAATTTACAACACAAATGCTTGGGTCTAGATCTGCATTTGGGTCAAGTTTTTGCGAATTCTAAAAACATTCAAAATTTAGCTGTTTCTTACGATTCTATTAAAGCAAGTTTGTTTCTATTTTATACTAACTTGTAGTGATTATTACGCTTAGCAAATTTACCACACAAATGCTTGGATCTAGACCAACGTTTGGGTCAAGTTTCGTCGAATTCTGGGAACATTCAAAATTTAACTGTTTCTCACAGTTTAATTAAAGTAAGTTTGTTTCTATTTTATACTAACTTGTAGTTATTATTACGCTTAGCAAATTTATCCTGCAAATTTATGGGTCTATAACAACGTTTGGGTCAAGTTTCGTCGAATTTTGAGAACTTTCAAAATTTAGCTCTTTTGTACATCTGTATCAAAGCAAGTTTGTTTCCCTTTATACTAATTTGTAGTGATTATTACGCTTAGCAAAATTACCACACAAATGCTTGGGTCTTGACCAACTTTGTGGCCAAGTTTGGTCGAGTTTTGAGAACATTCAAAATTTTGCAGTTGTGCACTCTTTTATTAGATCAAGTTTGTTACCCTTTTATGCTGACTTGTAGTTATTATTACACTTAGAAAATTTACCACACAAATGCATGGGTGTAGACCTATGTTTGGGTCAAGTTTCGTAAAATTTTGAGAATGTTCAAAATTTAGCTGTTTTACACGGTTTTACTAAAGAAAGTTTGTTTCCCTTTCATACTAAATTGTTGTTATTATTACGCTTAGCAAACTTACCGCATAAATGAATGGGTTTAGATCAACGTTTGGGTCAAGTTTCGTAGAATTATGAAAATGTTCAATATTTAATTGTTTTGCATAGTATTATTAAAGCAAGTTTGTTTCCCTTTTATACTAACTTGTACTTATTATTACACTTAGTAAATTTACCACACAAATTCTTGGGTCTAGAACAACATTTGGGTTAAGTTTCATCGAATTCTGAGAACGTTCAAAATTTAGCTGTTTTGTACGACTTTATTAAAGCAAGTTTGTTTCCATTTTATACTAACTTGTAGTTATTATTACGATTAGTAAAATTACCACACAAATGCTTGGGTCTAGACCTAAATTACTGTCAAGTTTCTTTAAATTCTAAGAACGTTCAAAATTTAACTATTTTGCGGGGTTTTATTAAAGCAAGTTTGTTTTCCTTTTTTACTAACTTGTATTTATTATAACGCTTAGCAAATTTACCACTCAAATGTTTGGGTCTAGACAAACATTTGAGTCAAGTTTCGTCGAATTCTCAGTACGTTTAAAATTTAGCTATTTTATACGGTTTTATTAATGCAAATATGTCTCCCTTTTATAGTAACTTGTAATTATTATTACGCTTAGCAAATTTACCATACAAATGCTTGGGTCTAGACCAACGTTTGGTTCAAGTTTCGTCGAATTCTGAGAACATTCAAAATTTAGATGTTTTGCACGGTTTTATTAAAGCAACTTTGTTTTCCTTTTTATACTAACTCGAAGTTATTATTACGCTTAGCAAATCTACAACACAAATGCTTGGGTCTAGACCGACGTTCGGGTCATGTTCCGTCGAATTTTGAGAACGTTCAAAATTTAACTGTTTTTCACGATTTTATTTAAGCAAGTTTGTTTCCCTTTTATACTAACTTGTAGTTATTATTACGTTTAGCAAATATACCACACAAATGCTTGGGCTAGACCTCCATTTGGGTCATGTTTCGTGGAATTCTGAGAACGTTTAAAATTTTGCTGTTATGCACGGTTTTACTAAAGAAAGTTTGTATCCCTTGTAATACTAAATTGTTGTTATTATTACGCTTAGCAAATATACCACACAAATGCATGGTTTAGACCAACGTTTGGGTCAAATTTCGTAGAATTCTGAAAATGTTCAATATTTAGCTGTTTTGTACGGTTTTATTAAATAAAGTTTATCTGCCTTTCATACTAACTTGTAGTTATTATTATGCTTAACAAATTTACCACACAAATGCATAGGACTAGACCAACGTTTGGATCAATTTTCATGGAACTCTGAGAACACTAAAAATTTAGCTCTTTTGCACGATTTTTTTATAGCAAGTTTGTTTCCCTTTTATATTAACTTGTAGTTATTATCACGCTTAGCAAATTTACCATACAAATGCTTGGGTCTATACAAACATTTGGGTCAAATTTTGTGGAATTCTGATAACGTACAAAATTTAGCTGTTTTGCATGATTTTATTAATGCAAGTTTGTTTTCAGTTTTATACTAACTTGTAGTTATTATTACGATTAAAAAATTTACCACCCAAATGCTGGGTCTAGACCTACATTTGGGTCAAGTCTCTTCGAATTTTGATAACGTTCAAAATTTAGCTGTTTTGCACGGTTTTCTTAAATCAAGTTTGTTTCCCTTTTACACTAACTTGTTGTTATTATTGCACTTAGCAAATTTACTACACAAATGCTTGGGTTTAGACCTATGATTGGGTCAAGTTTTGTTGAATTTTGAGAACGTTCAAAATTTAATTGTTTTATACGGTTTTATTAAAGCAAGTTTGTTTCCCTTTTATACTATCTTGTAGTTGTTATTACGATTAGCAAGTTTACCATACAAATGCTTGAGTCTAGACAACCGTTTTGGTCAAGTTTCGTCGAATTCTGAGAACGTTCAAAATCTAACTTTTTTGCACGCTTTTATAGAAGCAAGTTCGTTTCCCTTTTATAGTAACTTGTAATTATTATTACGCTTAGCAAATTTACCACAAAAATTCATGGGTCTAGAACAACGTTTGGGTCATGTTTTGTCGAATTCTGATAACGTTCAAAATTTAGCTGTTTTGTACATCTTTATTAAAGGAAGTTTGTTTTTCCTTTTATACTAACTTGTAGTTATTATTACGATTAGCAAAATTACCACACAAATGCTTGGGTCTAGACCTACATTTGGGTCAAGTTTCTTCGAATTCTAAGAACGTTCAAACTTTAGCTGTTTTATACGGTTTTATTAAAGCAAGTTTGTTTCCCTTTTATACTAACTTGTAGTGATTATTACGCTCAGGAAATTTACACATAAATGCTTGGGTCTAGACCAACGTTTGGGTCAAGTTTCGTCGAATTCTGAGAACATTCAAAATTTAGCTGTTTTGCACAGTTTAATTAAAGTAAGTTTGTTTCCATTTTATACTAACTTGTACTTATTATTGCACTTAGCAAATTTACCCCGCAAATTCTTGGGTCTTGAACAACGTTTGGGTCAAGTTTCGTCGAGTTCTGAGAACGATCAAAATTTTGTTGTTTTGTACATCTTTATTAAAGCAAGTTTGTTTCCCTTTTATATTAACTTGTAATTATTATTACGATTAGCAAAATTGCCACACAAATGCTTGGGTCTAAACCTACATTTGGGTCAAGTTTCTTCGAATTCTAAGAATGTTCTAAATTTAGCAGTTTCACACGGTTTTATTAATGAAAGTTTGTTTCCCTTTTATACTAACTTGTAGTGATTATTACGTTTAAAAAATTTACCACACAAATGCTCGGGTCTAGACCAACTTTGTGATCCAGTTTCGACGAATTTTGAAAACATTCGAAATTTAGCTGTTTTGCACTATTTTATTAAATCAAGTTTGTTACCCTTTTATGCTGACTTGTCGTTATTATTACGCTTAGAAAATTTACCACACAAATGCATGGGTGTAGACCTACGTTTGGGTCAAGTTTCGTGAAATTCTGAGAACGTTCAAAATTTAGATGTTTTGCACGGTTTTACTAATGAAAGTTTGTTTACCTTTCATACTAAATTGTTGTTATTATTACGCTTAGCAAATTTACCGCATAAATGAATTGGTCTAGATCACCGTTCGGGTCAAATTTCGTGGAATTCTGAAAATATTCAAAACTTAGTTGTTTTGCACAGTATTGTTAAAGCAAGTTTGTTACCCTTTTATACTAACTTGTACTTATTATTACACTTAGCAAATTTACCACACAAATTCTTGGGTCTAGAACAACGTTTGGGTCAAGTGTCGTTGAATTCTGAGAACGTTAAAAATTTAGCTGTTTTATACGTCTTTATTAAAACAAGTTTGTTTCCCTTTTTTACTAACTTGTAGTTATTATTACGACTAGTAAAATTACCACACAAATGCTTGGGCCTAGACCTACATTAGGGTCAAGTTTATTCGAATTCTAAGAACGTTCAAAATTTAGCGGTTTTGCGGGGTTTTATTAAAGCAAGTTTGTTTCCCTTTTATACTAACTTGTATTTATTATAACGCTTAGCAAATTTACCACTCAAATGCTTGTGTCTAGACAAACATTAGAGTGAAGTTTCGTCGAATTATGAGAACGTTTAAAATTTAGCCATTTTACACGATTTTATTAATGCAAGTTTGTTTCCCTTTTATAGTAACTTGTATTTATTATTACGCTTAGCAAATTTACCATACAAATGGTTGTGTCTAGACCAACGTTTAGGTAAAGTTTCATCAATTCCGAGAGGATTGAAAATTTAGATGTTTTGCACAGTTTATTAAAGTAAGTTTGTTTTCCCTTTTATACTAACTCGTAGTTATTTTTACGCTTAGCAAATTTACAATACAAATGCTTGGGTCTGGACCTACGTTTGGGTCATGTTCCGTCGAATATTGAGAACGTCCAAAATTTAACTGTTTTGCACGATTTTACCAGAGAAAGTCTATTTGCCTTTTAATACTAAATTGTTGTTATTATTACGCTTAGCAAATATACCACACAAATGCATGGGTTTAGACCAACGTTTGGGTCAAATTTCGTGGAATTCGGAGAACGTTCAACATTTAGCTGTTTTGTACGGTTTTATTAAACAAAGTTTGTTTGCCTTTCATACTAACTTGTACTTATTATTATGCTTAGCCAATTTACTACACAAATACATGGGTCTAGACCAACGTTTGGATCAATTTTTGTGGAACTCTGATAACACTAAAAATTTATCTCTTTTGCATGATTTTTTTAAAGCAAGTTTGTTTCCTTTTGATACTAACTTGTAGTTATTATCACATTTATCAAATTTACCATACAAATGCTTGGGTCTATACAAACGTTTGGGTCAAGTTTCGTGGAATTCTGATAACGCACAAAATTTGGCTGTTTTGCATGATTTTGTTAATGCAAGTTTGTTTTCACTTTTGTACTAACTTGTAGTTATTATTACGCTTAGAAAATTTACCACATAAATGGTGGGTCTAGAACTACATTTGGGTCAAGTTTCGTCGAATTTTGAGAACATTCAAAATTAAGCTGTTTTGCACGGATTTATTAAAGCATGTTTGTTTCCCTTTTATACTAACTTGTAGTTATTACTATGCTTAACAAATTTACCACACAAATGCTTGGGTCTTGATCTACGTTTGGGTCAAGTTTCGTCGAACTCTGAGAACGTCCAAAATTTAGCTGGTTTACATGGTTTTATTAAAGCAAGTTTGTTTTCCTTTTATACTAACTTGTGGTTATTATTACGCTTAGCAAATTAAGCTAACAAATGCTTGGGTCTAGATCAACGTTTGGGTCAAGTTTCGTGGAATTCTGATAACGTTCAAAATTTAGCTGTTTTGCATGATTTTTTTTATGCAAGTTTGTTTTCACTTTTATACTAACTTGTAGTTATTATTACACTTAGAAAATTTACCACACAAATGCTGGGACTAGACCTACATTTGGTTCAAGTTTCATCGAATTCTAAAAACGTTCAAAATTTAGCTGTTTTGCACGGTTCTATTAAACAAAGTTTATTTTCCTTTTATACTAACTTGTAGTTATTAATATGCTCAGGAAATTTACCACACAAATGCTTAGGTCTAGACCTGCGTTTGGGTCAAGTTTCATCGAACTCTAATAACGTTCAAAATTTAGTTGTTTTACATGGTTTTATTAAAGAAAGTTTGTTTTCCTTTTATACTAACTTGTGGTTATTATTACGCTTAGCAAATTAAGCACACAAATACTTGGGTCAAGACAACGTTTGGGTCAAGTTTCGTGGAATTATGAAAACGTTCAAAATTTAGTTGTTTTGCGCGGTTTTTTAATGTAAGTTTGTTTCCCTTTTATACTAACTTGTAGTGATTATTACGCTTACTAAATTTACGACACAAATGCTTGGGTCTAGACCTACGTTTTGGTCAAGCTTCGTCGACAAAATTTAGCTGTTTTGGACGGTTTTGTTAATGCAAGTTTGTTTTCCTTTTATACTAACCTGTAGTATAATTTACGCTTAGCAAATTTACCACACAAATGCTTGTGTCTAGACCTATATTTGGGTCAAGTTTCGTCGAATTCTGAGATTGGTCAAAATTTAGCTGTCTGACACGATTTTATTAATGCAAGTTCGTTTCTGCTTTATACTAACGTGTCACTTATTATTACGCTTAGCAAATTTACCATATAAATTCTTGGGTCTAGACCTACATTTGGGTCAAATTTTGTCGAATTCTAAAAACGTTCAAAATTTAGTTGTTTTGCACGGTTTTATTAAAGCAAGTTTTTTTCTCTTTTATACTAACTTGTAGTTATTATTACGCTTAACAAATTTATCACACAAATCCTTGGGTCTAGACAAATATTTGGGTCAAGTTTCGTCGAATTCTGAAAATTTTCGAAATTTAGATGTGTTACACGGTTTTATTAATTTAAGTTTATTTCTCTTTAATATTAACATGTAGTTATTATTACGCTTAGCAAATTTACCATACAAATGCATGGGTTTTGACCAATGTTTGGGTCAAATTTCGTGGAATTTTGAGAACGTTTAAAATTTGGCTATTTTGCACGGTTTTACTAAAGAAATTTGTTACCCTTTTATACTAACTTGTAGTTACTATTACGTTTAGCAAATTTACGACACAAATGCTTGGGTCTAGACCTATGTTTGGGTCAAATTTTGTCGAACTCTAAGAACATTCGTTATTTACTGTTTTACACGGTTTTATTAAAGCAAGTTTATTTTTCTTTTATACTAACTTGTAGTTATTATTACGCTCAGCATATTTACCACAAAAATGCTTGGGTCTAGACTTAGGTTCAGGTCAAGTTTCGTGGAATTCTGAGAACGTTTAAAATTTACCTATTTTGCACGGTTTTATAAAAGCAAGTTTATTTCCCTTTTATACTAACTCGTAGTTATTATTACACTTTGCAAATTACTACACAGGTGATCGGGTCTAAACCAACATTTGGGTCAAGTTTCGGGAATTTTGAGAACGTCAAAATTTAGCTGTTTTGCACTATTTTTTAAAGTAAGTTTGTTTTCCTTTTATACTAACTTGTAGTTATTATTATGTTTCGCAAATTAAGCACACAAATGCTTTGGTTTAGACCAACGTTTGAGTCAAGTTTCGTGGAATTCTGAAAATGTTCAAAATTTAGTTGTTTTGCACGATTTTTTTAAAGCAAGTTTGTTTCCCTTTTATACTAACTTTTCATTATTATTACGCTTAGTAAATTTACCACACAAATGCTTGTGTCTAGACAAATATTTGGGTCAACTTTCGTCGAATTCTGAGAACGTTCAAAATTTTAGTTATTTTACAGGGTTTTATTAAAACAAGTTAGTTTCCCTTTTATACGAACTTGTAGTTATTATTACGTTTATCAAATTTACCATAAAAATACTTGGGTATAGACCAACTTTTGGGTCAAGTTTCGTGGTATTCTAAGAAAGTTCAAAATTTAGCTGTTTTGTAAGGTTTTATTAAAGCAAGTTTATACTAACTTTTAGTTATAATTACGATAGTAAATTTATCACACAAATGATTGGGTCTAGACCTACGTTTAGGTCAAGCTTCGTCAAATTCTGAGAACGTTCAAAATTTAGCTGTTTTGCACGATTTTATTAATGCAAGTTTGTTTTACTTTTATACTAACTTTTAAGTTAATTTACGCTTACATAATTTACCATACAAATGCTGAGATCTAGACCTACGTTTGGGTCAAGTTTCGTCGAATTCTGAAAACGTTCAAAATTTAGTTGTTCTTCCACGATTTTATTAAAGCAAGTTTGTTTCCATTTTATACTAACTTGTAATTATTATTACACATAGCAAATTTACCACACAAATGCTTGGGTCTAGACAAACATTTGGGTTAAGTTTCATCGAATTATGAGAACCTTCAAAATTTAGTTGGTTTGCACGATTTTCTTAAAACAAGTTTGTTTTTTCCTTTTATACTAACTTGTAGTTATTATTACGCTTAGCAAACTTACCATGCAAATTATGAGAACGTTTAAAATTTAGTTGGTTTGCTCCATTTTACTAAAGAATGTTTGTTTCCCTTTTAGTACTAAATTTTAGTTATTATTACGCTTAGCAAATATACCACACAAATGCATCGGTTTGGACCAATATTTGGGTCAAATTTCGTGGAATTTTGAGAAGATTCAAAATTTGGCTATTTTGCATGGTTTTACTAAAGAAAGTTTGTTTCCCTTTTATACTAAGTTGTAGTTATTTTTATGCTAAGTCAATTTACCACACAAATGCAAGGATTTAGACCTACGTTTGGGTCAAGTTTTGTGAAATTCTGATAACGTTCAACATATAGCTGTTTTGTATGGTTTTATTCAAGAGAGTTAGTTTGCCTTTCATACTAACTTGTAGTTGTTATTATGCTTAGCAAAAATTACCACACAAATGTATAGGTCTAGACCAACGTTTGGATCAAATTTCGTGGAACTCTGAGAACGTTAACAATTTAGATGTTTTGCACGGTTTTTTTAAAATCAAGTTTGTTTCCCTTTTATACTAATTTATAGTTATTATCACGCTTAGCAAATTTACCATACAAATGCTTGGGTCTAGACAAATGTTTGGGTCAAGTTTCGTGGAATTCTGATGACATTCAAAATTTAGCTGTTTTACATAATTTTATTAATACAAGTTTGTTTTTACTTTTATACTAACTTGTAGTTATTATTACACTTAGAAAATTTACCACACAAAAGCTTAGGCTTAGACCTACATTTAGGTCAACTTTCGTCGAATTCTAACAACATTCAAAATTTAGCTGTTTTGCACAGTTTTATTAAAACAAGTTTGTTTCCCTTTTATACTAACTTGTAGTTATTATTACCCTTAGCAAATTTACCCTACAAATGCTTGGGTGTAGACCAACGTTTCGGTCAAGTTTCGTCGAATTCTGAGAACGTTTAATATTTAGCTGTTTTGCACGGTTTTAGTAAAGGAAGTTTTTTTTTCTTTTATACTAACTTGTAGTTATTATTATGGTTAGCAAATTTAACACATAAATGCTTGGGTCTTGACTTACGTTTGGATCAAATTTCGTGGAATTCTGTGAACGTTCATAATTTAGATGTTTTACACGGTTTTATTAATTCAAGTTTGTTTTCCTTTTATATTAACTTGTAGTTATTATTACGCTTAGCAAATTTACCACACAAATGCTTGGGTCTAGACCTACTTTCGGGTCAAGTTTCGGTAGAATTCTAAGAGTGTTCAAACTTTAGCTGTATGACACAGTATTATTAAAGCAAGATTGTTTCCGTTTTATACTAACTTGTGTATAATTACGCTTAGCAAATTTACCATACAAATGCTTGGGTCTAGACCAAAGTTAGGGTCAAGTTTCGTCGAATTATGAGAACCTTCAAAATTTAACTGTTTTACACGGTTTTGTTAAAGCAAGTTTGTTTCCCTGTTATACTAACTTGTAGTTATTATTACGCTTAGAAAATTTACCATACAAATGCTTAGGTGTAGAACAACTTTTGGGTCAAGTTTCGTGTAATTCTAGGAAAGTTCAAAATTTAGCTGTTTTGCAAGGTTTTATTAAAGCAAGTTTGTTTTCCGTTTTATACTAACTTGTAGTTATTATTACGCTTAGTAAATTTACCACACAAATGCTTGGCTCTAGACCTACGTTTAGGTCAAGCTTCCTCGAATTCTGCGAACATTCAAAATTTAGCTGTTTTCCACGATTTTATTAATGCATGTTTGTTTACCTTTTATGCTAACTTGTAGTTTAATTTACGCTTACCAAATTGACCGCAAAAAAGCTTGGGTCTAGACCTACGTTTGGGTCAAGTTTTGTCGAATTCTGAGAACGTTCAAAATATAGCTATTTTACACAGTTTTATTAAAGGAAGTTTGTTTCCCTTTTATACTAACTTGTAGTTATTATTACGCTTAGCGAATTTACGATACAAATGGTTGGGTCTATACCAACGTTTGGGTCAAGTTTCGTCGAATTATGAGAACCCTTAAAAATTTAGCTATTTTCCACGGTTTAATTAAAAAAGGTTTGTTTTCCCTTTCATACTAACTTGAAGTTATTATATCACTTTGCAAACTTACCACATAATATGCTTGGGTCTAGACCTAAGTTTGGGTCATGTTTCGTAGAATTCTGAAAACGTTTAAAATTTAGTTGTTTTCCACCGTTTTACTAAATAAAGTTAGTTTACCTTTCATACTAAATTATTGTTATTATTACGCTGAGCATATTTACCACACAAATGCATGGGTCTAGACCAACGTTTGTGTCAAGTTTTGTTGAATTTTGAGAACGTTCAAAATTTTGCTGTTTTTGCACGGTTTTATTAAAGCTAGTTTATTTCCCTTTTATACTAACTTGTAGTTATTATTACGCTTAGCGAATTTACGATACAAATGGTTGGGTCGATACCAACGTTTGGGTCAAGTTTCATCAAATTATGAGAACCCTTAAAAATTTAGCTGTTTTCCACGGTTTAATTAAAACAAGTTTGTTTTCCCTTTCATACTAACTTGTAGTTATTATATCACTTTGCAAACTTACCACATAATACGCTTGGGTCTAGACCTAAGTTTGGGTCATGTTTCGTGGAATTCTGAAAACGTTTAAAATTTAGTTGTTTTCCACCGTTTTACTAAATAAAGTTAGTTTACCTTTCATACTAAATTGTTGTAATTACTACGCTTAGAAAATTTACCATACAAATGCTTGGGGTCAAGACAAACATTTGGGTTAAGTTTCGTCGAATTCTAAGAACGTTCAAAATTTAGCTGTTTTACACGATTTTATTAAACTAAATTTGTTTCCCTTTTATACTAACTTGTAGTTATTATTACGCTTAGCAAGCTTCCCGAACAAATGCTTGGGTCTAGACCTACGCTTGGGTCAAGTTTCGTCGAATTCTAATAACGTTTAAAATTTAGCAGTTGTACACTGTTTTATTAAAGCAACTTTGTTTCCCTTTTATGCTAACTTGTACTTATTACTACGCTTAACAAATTTACCATAAAAATGTTTGGGTCTAAACCATCTTTTAGGTCGAGTTTCGTGAAATTTTGAGAATGTTTTTAACTGTTTTGCACGGTTTAATAATAGCAAGTTTGTTTTCCATTTTATACTAACTTGTAGTTATTATTACGCTTAGCAAATTTACCACACAAAAGCTTGGGTCTAGTCAAACATTTAGGTCAAGTTTTGTCGAATTCTAAGATCATTCAAAATTTAGCTGTTTCACGGTTTTATTAATTCAAGTTTATTTTCATTTTATATTAACTTGTAGTTATTATTCTGCATAGCAAATTTACCACACAAATGCTTGGGTCTAGACCTACGTTTGGGTCAAGTTTCATCGAATTCTGAGAACGTTCAAAATTAGTTGTTTTACACGGTTTTATTAAAGCAAGTTTGTTTCCCTTTTATACTAACTTGTCGTTATTATTACGCTTAGCAAATTTACCATACAATACTTGGGTTTAGACCAACGTTTGGGTCAAGTTTCGTCGAATTATGAAAACCTTCAAAATTTAGCTATTTCGCGCGGTTTTATTGAAACAAGTTTTTTTTCCCTTTTATACTAACTTGTAGTTATTATTACGCTTAGCAAATTTACCACTCAAATGCTTGGGTCTAGACCTACGTTTGGATCATGTTTCCCGAAATTCTGAGAACGTTTAAAATATAGTTGTTTTGCACCGTTTTACTAAAGAAAGTTTGTTTCCCTTTTATACTAAATTATTGTTATTATTACGCTTGGCAAATTTACCATACAATTGCATGATTCCAGACCAACGTATGGGTCAATATTTGTGGAATTTTGAAAACGTTCAAAATTTGGCTATTGCGCATGGTTTTACTAAAGAAAGTTTGTTTCCCTATTATATTAACTTGTAGTTATTTTTATGCTAAGCAAATTTACCACAGAAATGCAAGGGTTTATACCTACGTTTGGGTCAAGATCTGTGGAATTCTGAGAACGTTCTACATTTAGCTGTTTTGCACGGTTTTATTAAAGAAAGTTTGTTTGTCTTTCATACTAACTTGTAGTTATTATTACGCCTAGCAAATTTATCAAACAAATGCATGGGACTAGACCAACGTTTGTGTCAAGTTTCGTAGAATTCTTAGAATGTTCAAAATTTAACCATTTTGCAAGGTTTTTCTAATACAAGTTTATTCCATTTTATACTAACTTGAAGTTATTATTACGCTTAGCAAATTTACCACACAAATGCTTGGGTCTAGGACTAAGTTTCGGTGAAGTTTCGTCGAATTCTGAGAACGTTAAAATTTAGCGGTTTTATACGGTTTTATTAAAGAAAGTTTCTTTCCCTTTAATACTAACTTGCAGTTATTATTACGCTTAGCAAATTTACCACACAAATGCTCGGGTCTAGACAAACATTTAAGTCAAGTTTCGTCGAATTCTGAGATCGTTCAAAATTTAGCTGTTTTACACGGCTTTATTAATTCAAGTTTGTTTCCATTTTATTTATAACTTGTAGTTATTATTGCGCTTAGCAAATTTACCAGACAAATGCTTGGGTCTAGACCTACATTTGGGTCAAGTTTCATCGAATTCTGAAAACGTTCAAAATTTAGCTGTTTTATACGGTTTTATTAAAGCAAATTTGTTTCCCTTTTATGCATTTTGTACTTATTACTATGCTTAACAAATTTACCATAAAAATGTTTGGGTCTAGACCATCTTTTAGGTCGAGTTTCGTGGAATTTTGAGAACATTCAAAACTTAGCTGTTTTGCACGGTTTGATTATAGCAAGTTTGTTTTCCCTTTTATACTAACTTGTAGTTATTAGTACGCTTAGCAAATTTACCACACAAATGCTTGGGTCTAGACCTACATTTGGGTCAAGTTTCATCGAATTCTGAGAACGTTCAAAATTTAGCTGTTTTATACGGTTTTATTAAAGAAAGTTTGTTTCCCTTTTATACTAACTTGTAGTTATTATTACGCTTACCAAATTAACCATATAATACTTGGGTCTAGACCAACGTTTGGGTCAAGTTTCGTCGAATTATGAGAACCTTCAAAATTTAGCTGTTTTGCACGGTTTTATTAAAACAAGTTTTTTTTCCCTTTTATACTAACTTGTAGTTATTATTACGTTTAGAAAACTTACCACTCAAATGCTTGGGTCTAGACCTACGTTCGGGTCAAGTTTTATGAAATTCTGAGAACGTTTAAAATATAGTTGTTTTGCACCGTTTTACTAAACAAAGTTTGTTTACCTTTTATACTAAATTGTTATTATTATTACGCTTAGCAAATATACCACACAATCACATAGGTCTAGACCGACGTTTGGGTTAAGATTCGTGGAATTTTGAGAACGTTCGAAATTTGACTATTTTGCATGGTTTTACTAAAGAAAGTTTGTTTCCCTTTTATACTAACTTGTAGTTATTTTTATGCTAAGCAAATTTACCACAGAAATGCAAGGGTTTATACCTACGTTTGGGTCAAGTTCTGTGGAATTCTGAGAACGTTGAACATTTATATGTTTTGCACGGTTTTATTAAATAAAGTTTGTTTGTCTTTCATACTAAATTGTAGTTATTATTACGCCTAGCAAATTTATCACACAAATGCATGGGACTAGACCAATGTTTGGGTCAAGTTTCGTGGAATTCTTAAAACGTTCAAAATTTAGCCATATTGCAAGATTTTTTTAATGCAAGTTTGTTTCCCTTTTATATACTAACTTGTAGTTATTATTACGCTTAGCAAATTTACCACACAAATGCTTGGGTCTAGACAAATAATTGGGTCAATTTCGTCGAATTCTGAGAACTTTCAAAATTTAGTTGTTTTACACGGTTTTATTAATTCAAGTTTATTTCCCTTTTACATTAACTTGTAGTTATTATTACGCTTAGCGAATTTACGATACAAATGGTTGGGTCTATACCAACGTTTGGGTCAAGTTTCGTCGAATTATGAGAACTTTCAAAATTTAGCTGTTTTACACAGTTTTATTAAAGGAAGTTTGTTTCGCTTTTATACTAACTTGTAGCTATTATTACGCTTTGCGAATTTACGATACAAATGGTTGGGTCTATACCAACATTTGGATCAAGTTTCGTCGAATTATGAGAACCTTTAAAAATTTAGCTGTTTTCCACGGTTTAATTAAAACAAGTTTGTTTTCCCTTTCGTACTAACTTGTAGTTATTATTAAACTTAGCAAACTTGCCACATACTATGCTTGGGTCTAGACCTAAGTTTGAGTCATGTTTCGTGGAATTCTGAATACGTTTAAAATTTAGTTGTTTTCCACCATTTTACTAAATAAAGTTAGTTTACCTTTCATACTAAAATGTTATTATTATTACGCTTATCAAATTTACCACACAATTGAATGGGTCTAGACCAAGGTTTGGGTTAAGATTCGTGGAATTTTGAGAACGTTCGAAATTTGGCTATTTTGCATGGTTTTACTAAAGAAAGTTTGTTTTCCTTTTATACTAACTTGTAGTTATTTTTATGCTAAGCAAATTTACCACAGAAATACAAGGGTTTATACCTACCTTTGGGTCAAGTTCTGTGGAATTCTGAGAACGTTCTACATTTAGCTGTTTTGCACGGTTTTATTAAAGAAAGTTTATTTTCCTTTCATACTAAATTGTTGTTATTTATTTCGTAAGGAAGCTCTTTTTTCTGTCGCTAGCATGGTTGGTTCACCTTTACAAATTGATGCTTTAACTCTTAACAAGTCTAAACTATCACAAGCCAGAGTCTGTGTGGAAATAGACCTATTAAAACCTATCATTGAAGAATTTGACTTGCATATTAATGGTGTTACCATAGTACAGAAAGTTGTTTTTGAATATCTACCTGAATATTGTTCTCTGTGCAAGCATGTGGGACATAAGGATTCTGATTGTTTTTCGAAAGGTAATGCCCCAAAACCCCCACCCCGTAATAAGATCAACCCTAGGCATCGACAATTTGCAGGAATTGAGACAAAACAAGCCCGTGATAGAGGTACAAAGATGACTGTGTCAGTAGGCCATCCTACTGCCGATCAAAATTCGGAAGGAAGCAAAGCACCACTTCCCGCTGAAGAAGTGGAACGTTCAATAGCTGACGAGCCAGAAAAGGGGGACAAAGATCAACAGGAGAATGACAATGGTGCGGAACAGATTCACAGCCATGGAAAACAGGGGAACTTAAAGATGGACAACACAGAATTATTGGACAAGGATTGGAATGCTGAAAGCCATGAACTTAGTTCCACAAGCAAGCTGAAAGCCAGAGGAAAAGCTAAGAAGACCCCAAAAAGTGGTGACAAGGGTAGCACTTCAACAAAAGCAACAGGAACTAGAATCCTTTTAAGAGGAGAATGTAGCAA
>NC_026150.1:14854101-14879378 GCF_000512975.1 Sesamum indicum
TCCATGGAAGATAACTCTCTTAAAACAGGCAAAGGTGGAGGCAAAAGAAAAAACAACAAAGGTAACAGTACTACTAGGACCCTCCCTAAAAGGTACACCAGGTCTGTTTCCTCTTCCTCTCTACAATTTTAAATGACCAAAATTATGATTTGGAATGCTTGTGGTATTGGTAAGATAGATAAACAGAAAATTCTCTGACATGCTTTTAACTCATAGACCTCATATTTTGGTTTTGCTGGAACCTTTTATTCACGTTGAAGACGCTTCTTTCATTCAAAGGTTTGGTTTTCATTCCGTCTTCTCTAATATTTCTAACAAAATTTGGTGTCTTGCTCAGGTTGGTTTTGATGTTAGTTCAGAATGTAGCAATAAAAAATAAAGAAATAAGCTCTTTTTTGAGATGGATATCATTGAGATTCAAGCTACCCAGGAAACTAGTGAAAGTGAAGCCCAAGACACGAAAGAAAGTAGTGACATAGAGGAGACAGTCACACCAATCTACAACAGATTTCAAAGTCTGGATGACAGTGACTCACTTCTGGAGCTTGACATTGAGCTCCAGCCACAAGTACAAGCAAGAGAACAGGAGATCTATCAAATGGCCAATGACACAGCACTGGAAGCTAACCTCTAGGAGCACATTTTGGAAGACTCTACTATGTCTAACAAGTTAAAAAGAAACAACTCCATGGAAGATAACTCTCTTAAAACAGGCAAAGGTGGAGGCAAAAGAAAAAACAACAAAGGTTCTCAAGAATGGGCTGATTTATTCAATTCCACCAGAGTTTCACATCTCCCTAGAAGACTGTCAGATCACCAACCTCTGTTAATTACTGTCACTAGGATAGAGGACAAAGTCCCCTCCTCTTTCAGATTTCAGCATATGTGGATTATGCACCACAACTTTCAAGACATGGTCAAACAATCCTGGGGTGCCCCAATCCAGGGATATGGTATGTATAGGCTGCAACAAAAGCTATATAGGCTGAAGCATCACCTAAAGCAGTGGAATAAGGATACTTTTGGCAATATCTTCTCTCTGGTGGACCAAGCCAAGGCTGCTGCTAATGAAGCTAAGAAACAGTTTGATAGGCTGCCTTCCGAAGCCAATTTGACCAACCTAAACAGACAAAATGCTGCTCTGGTCCATCCTCTAAAACTTGAGTCTGAGTTTTGGAGGCAGAAAAGCAACTGCAAATGGCTTGAAGCGGGAGAAAGGAACACCAAATTCTTTCACGCCTCTGTCAAGAAGAAAAGGTTGAAATCCAGAATCTCCAGAGTGATGGACAATCAACAAGAAATCACTGACTCTGCTCAAATTAAGGATTCTGTGGTTCACTTCTTTGAAAGTCTCTTAAGTGATACCTCTGCCACCTCTCTTCCTCATGATTTTCCATTCCAATTTCCTCAAATTCATCAAGATGTCCTCTCTAACCTCTGTCAGCCACCCTCCCATGATGATATCAAAGAGGTTGTCTTTTCTATTAATAAAGACAGTGTAGCTGGGCCTGATGGATTCTCTTCAGCATTCTTTCAAGCATGCTGGAATACTATCGTAGAGGATGTCCATGCAGCTGTCATGGATTTTTTTAGGGGCACCCCAATGCCCAGAAGCTTCTCTGCCACATCTATCATTCTTATCCCTAAGAATGAATCACCCCAATCCTGGTCTGAGTTCAGACCTATCTCCCTCTGCAATGTTACCAATAAAATCTTGTCCAAGCTTCTTTACACTAAAATCTCCCAAGCTCTTCCTGACCTTATTTCCCCATCTCAGAGTGGCTTTGTACCTGGTAGGCTCATTGCCGACAATATCCTTCTAGCCTAAGAAATGACACATCATCTTGACATGAGTCATAGCAAAGGGAATCTTATTTTAAAATTGGATATGCCTAAGGCTTATGACAGGGTGAACTGGTCTCTATATGATTCTTGAGAAGATGGGTTTCCCTACCAGATTTATTGTCCTCATCAAGAACGCTATTGAACATTGCTGGTTTACCATTCTGGTTAATGGAGAACCATCTGGTTTCTTCAAATCATCTCAAGGACTTAGACAAGGTGATCCAATCTCCCCTGCTTTATTCATCCTTGCTGCAGAGGCTCTTTCCAGAGGGCTTAATCACCTTTTCTCTTAGAATCCTGATATGTTCTATCAGACGAGCTGTAAAACTAGAGTGTCTCACCTGGCCTATGGGGATGACATCATTATTTTCACCAGATGTGAAGAACACTCTTTGACTAAACTGATGCAATTCCTGGAGCTTTATGAGGACCAATTTGGCCAAAAAATCAATCATTCCAAGAGCTTCTTTATGAGGACCAATTTGCCCACAGAATCAAATGCATTATTGGCTTCAACCTCAAGTGTCTTCCTATCACCTATCTTGGAGCTCCATTGCATAAAGGTCATAAGAAGAAAATTCTTTTTGAACCCCTTATTGACAAAATCAGAAACAGGATCAATGGATGGGAGCATATCCATCTTTCACAAGGGGGCCGACTTCAACTTATTAAAAGTGTCCTGTCCTCTATGCCTGTTTATCTTTTTCAAGTTTTGAGCCCTCCTATTGACACTCTGCAGAAAATCGAACAACTATTTGCCAAATTTTTTTGGGGAACCACTACTGACCACAGGAAAATTCATTGGACTAAATGGGCTTTCATATGCTATCCTTGTGAAGAAGGGGGCTTGGGTATCAGAAACATTAGGGATACCGTCACAGCCTTTTCCCATAAACTCTGGTGGTGGTTGAGACAGAACAATTCTCTATGGGCCAGCTTCACTATCAGTAGATATTGTAAAAAGTCTACTCCTGCCTCTACTAAAGCTAAACCGAAGGACTCTAATATTTGGAGAAGAATTTGTAGCATTAAATCTATCTCTCAGGAGAACATTTTTTGGAGCCTGGGAGCTGGTAATGTATCTTTCTGGTATGATTGTTGGCTCCCTGCTGGCACCCTTCAATCCCTTATACAACCCAACAGAGCATCCAATGCCCTGGTCAATAACTTCTGGAACAACCACACATGGGATATTAGTAAAATTGAAGGAGGCTGTTTCTCAGCATATCATAGAGCTTATTTTCCAAATCCCCATTAATCCTCAGCACCAAGATTTTATGCATTGGAAACCATCCCCCCATGGTTTCTTCTCTACCAAATCAGCTCAGGAGATTACTAGAGACCACAAACCTTCCTTTTCCATCTTCAAAAGTCTCTGGTCTCCCCTTGTCCGGCCTACTATTTCTATCTTCATTTGGAAAGTCCTCCATAACTGGATACCAGTCGACAGTAGACTCAAACAACATAACTGGATACCAGTCGACAGTAGACTCAAACAAAAGGGCATCTCTCTGGCCTCTAGATGCGTTTGCTGCTTGAAGGAGGAGGAGACTATCCCTCACCTTTCCTTCATAACAAGGTCTCCCTTGAAGTCTGGAGCTTCTTTGCCTCCAAATTTCAACTCAATATTCCAATCACGGACAATTTTTTCATGATCCTTCAAGCTTGGAGAAGTAATATTTCTAATCAGCTTCACATCAGAGATATTCTTCCCCCGCTGATCATGTGGAACACTTGGACTTGTAGGAATGCTGCCATATTTGAGGGGGCTCCTTTCAAACCTAATCGTATTATCTCTCAAACCCTCAATTATCTTCAACTTCTTGGTAAAACCAATCTCATGAGATCTATACACTGGAAAGGGGACAGATCTGTTGCCTCTCTTTTTAAAATTTCACTTCCCCCTCAGAAGACTTCTTCTAAAATCTCAAAATTTCACTTCCCCCTCAGAAGACTTCTTCTAAAATCTCTATTGTTAAGTGGATTAAGCCAGATAGGGGTTGGTTCAAATTGAACATGGATGGGGCCTCAAAAGGAAATCCAAGCATTCCAGGAGCAGGCGGCATCATCAGAAATCATCTAGGTCAGACCGTCTTTACATTCCAAGAACATCTTGGCCTCATGTCCAACACAGCAGCAGAACTAAATGCTATATATAGAGGCGTTAAATTGTGCATTGATAACAACATTAGGAAAATTTGGGTGGAAACAGATGCTAACATCGCCATCAAGCTTATTTCCTCTTCCCCCAAAGGGCCATGGCACCTTCAGAACTTGCTGCAACAAATTAGAGAGCTTCTATCCCAAACTGAGTTCAAGATATCACACATCTTTAGAGAGGGTAACCAAGTGGCCGATTATTTTGCTAACCAAGCCTGTTTCAGCCAACAACTCACCATTTTATCTCCTGACAATATCACTGGTATTCCTAAAGGTTTGATTAGACTGGACGCCTGCTCCTTGCCTGCTATTAGAATTAGAAGTACTAATACTTTTAATTTCAGTTAAAATATATTTTCATGTAATTAGGGGTACTTCGTTACTGACTAGTTCTTCGCTGATTCATGTTGTCCTATCGGAGCTTTTCTGTGTTGTTTTTGTGATTGTCCCTATATGGATTCGTTCGAGGTTACTCTCCCATATGGTTGACGTTGGGACCAATTTTTTCCTCTCCTTTATCTAGTTGTTAGTTGCTATATCTTTCGCAGGTCTTATCAACTCCTCTCACAGGTACAAAGGCTGACAGCCATACAGACATGATCCCCATTTTAATACTTATGTTCATTATTTATCCTTTTGGAACATTACACATACTCTGGCTTGGCCTTTTTGTACAGATTTATTTGCAGGTGCTGTGTGATCCACGACGTGGTGGGATAACAAAAACCTTTTTGAGTCGCCATAATTTTTATACGACACCTGTTCGGGTCTTTTGCTGTAAGGGAGTAGTACTCCTTGTTTTTTGTTGCTCTATTTGTAAGGGAGTAGTACTCCTTGTTTATAGCTTTACTAGAAATTTTAGGGAGGTAGCCCTCCCCGTTGTAACTATTTTGGGCGTTTTAATATAGAAGGACTGGGGACTCCGAAAAGCTCCCCCCACCTCCTAGGTGGTTTTGGTTAAAAAAAAAAAAAAAAGTTTGTTTCCCTTTTATACTAGCTTGTAGTTATTATTACGCTTAACAAATTTACTATATAAATGCTTTGGTCTAAACCTACATTTGGGTCAAGTTTTGTCGAATTCTAAGAACGTTCAAAATTTAGCTGTTTTACACGGTTTTATTAAAGCAAGTTTTTCCATTTTATTCTAACTTGTAGTTATTATTACGCTTAGCAAATTTATCACACAAATGCATGGGACTAGACAAACATTTGGCTCAAATTTCGTCGAATTATGAGAACGTTCAAAATTTAGCTATTTTACACGATTTTATTAATTCAAGTTTGTTTCCCTTCTATATTAACTTGTAGTAATTATTACGCTTAGAAAATTTACCACACAAATGCTTGAGTCTAGGCTTACGTTTGCGTCAACTTTCGTCGAATTCTGAGAACGTTCAAAATTTTGCTATTTTACACGGTTTTATTAAAGCAAGTTTATTTACCCTTTATACAAACTTGTAGTTATTATTACGCTTAGAAAATTTACCATACAAATGCTTGGTCTAGACCAACATTTGGGTCAAGTTTCGTCGAATTCTGATAACGTTAAAAATTTAGCTGTTTTGCATGGTTTTATTAAAACAAGTTTGTTTTCCCTTTTATACTAACTTGTAGTTATTATTACGCTCAGCAAACTTACCACAAAAATGCTTGTGTCAAAACCTACGTTTGGGTCAAGGTTCGTGGAATTTTGAGAACGTTTAAAATTTAGTTGTTTTGCACCGTTATAGTAAAGAAAGTTTGTTTCACTTTCATACTAAATTGTTGTTATTACTACACTTTGCAAATTTACCACACAATTGCATGGGTCTAGACCAACGTTTGGGTTAAGTTTCGTTGAATTTTGAGAACGTTCAAAATTTGGCTATTTTGCACGGTTTTACTAAAGAAAGTTAAAGCCTGTTTGGTTGTATTTTCAGTGAGATTTTTTCCATTTTTCACTATTTGGGCAGTTGGGATTTTGTTTGGTCAAGCCATTTTCATTGAGAATGCATTCATACTTTAATTCTCAAATTTTTGAAATTATAGGTCATATGGGTTTGTCATACCTGTCTTATCTTGTCAGCATTTCTTTTCTTGTTTCAAATCAATTAAAATTATTTCAAATGGCAAGACTTACTTTGATTATTTTATAATTTCACATATTCAATCAATTTGGTCATCTGTCACATCAAAAATGCATATACCTATATTCAACATTCTCACACCTAAATACCTACATTTGGAAACAACTAATCCAAATATAGTACAGTTTTCGCAAAAAAACCAATAAAGCATTTTTACCCATTTCCAAATGTTGGAAACTGAAAATGAAAACGAAAACACAACCAAACGGGCTCCTAATTTCCCTTTTATACTAACTTATAGTTATTTTTATGCTAAGCCAATTTACCTCACAAATACAAGGGTTTAAACCTACATTTGGGTCAAGTTTCGTCGAATTCTAAGAACATTCAAAATTTAACTGTTTTGCAAGGTTTTTTAGACCAAGTTTGTTTCCCTTTTATACTAACTTGTAGTTATTATTACGCGTAGCAATTTTATCACACAAATTCTTGGGTATAGACCTACGTCTGGGTCAAGTTTCGTCGAATTTTGAGAATGTTCAAAATTTAGCGGTTTTACACGGTTTTATTAAAGCAAGTTTGTTACTCTTTTATACTAACTTGTAGTTATTATTACGCTTAGCAAATTTACCACATAAATGCTTGGGTCTAGACCTACATTTGGGTCAAGTTTCGTCGAATTCTAAGAACGTTCAAAATTTAGCTGTTTTGCACGGTTTTATTAAATCAAGTTTTTCCCTTTTATACTAACTTGTAGTTATTATTATACTTAGCAAGTTTATCACCTAAATGCTTGGGTCTAGAGAAACATTTGGAACATGTTTCGTCGAATTCTGAGAAGGTTCAAAATTTTGCTGTGTTACACGATTTTATTAATTCAAGTTTGTTTCCCTTTTACATTAACTTGTAGTAATTATTAAGCTTAGCAAATTTACCGCACAAATGCTTGGGTCTAGGCCTACGTTTGCGTCAACTTTCGTCGAATTCTAAGAACGTTCAAAATTTAGCTGTTTTACACGGTTTTATTAAAGCAAGTTTATTTCCCCTTTATACTAACTTGTAGTTATTATTACGCTTAGAAAATTTACCATACAAATGCTTGGTCTAGACCAACATTTGGGTCAATTTTCGTCGAATTCTGAGAACGTTAAAAATTTAGCTATTTTGCACGGTTTTATTAAAACAAGTTTGTTTTCTCTTTCATACTAAATTGTTGTTATTATTACGCTTACCAAATTTACAACACAATTGCGTGGGTATAGACCAATGTTTGGGTCAAGTTTCTTAGAATTTTGAGAATGTTCAAATCTGGCTATTTTTCACGGTTTTACGAAAAAACGTTAGTTTCCATTTTATACTAACTTGTAGATATTTTTATGCTAAGCCAATTTACTACACAAATGCATGGGTCTGGACCTACGTTCGGGTCAAGTTTCGTCGAATTCTGTGAACGTTCAAAATTTAACGGTTCACACGGTTTTATTAAAGCAAGTTTGTTTCCCTTTTATACTAACTTGTAGTTATTATTATACTTAGCAAATTAACTACACAAATGCTTGGGTCTAGACCTACGTTTGGGTCAAGTTTCGTCGAATTCTGAGACCGTTCAAAATTGAGCTGTTTTACACGGTTTTATTAAAACAAGTTTGTTTATCTTTTATATTAATTTATAGTTATTATGCTTGGCAAATTTAGCATACAAATACTTGGGTCTAGACCAACGTTTGGGTCAAGATTCGTCGAATTCTGAAAACGTTCAAAATTTAACTGTTTTGCACAATTTTATTGAATCAAGTTTGTTTCCCTTTTATACTTACTTATACTTATTATAACGCATAACAAATTTACATTCCAAATTCTTGCGTGTAGACCAACGTTTGGGTCAAGTTTAATCGAATTCTGAGAACGTTCAAAATTTAGCTGTTTTGTACATCTTTATTAAAACAAGTTTGTTTCGCTTTTATACTAACTTGTAGTCATTATTGCGCTTAGCAAACTTACCACAAAAATGCTTGGGTCTAGACCTACATTTGGGTCATGTTTCGTGAAATTCTGAATACGTTCAAAATTTAGTTATTTTGCACTGTTTTACTAAAGAAAGTTTGTTTCCCTTTCATACTAAATTGTTGTTATTATTACGCTTAACAAATTTACCACAATTGCATAGGTCTAGACCAATGTTTGGGTCAAATTTCGTGGAATTTTGAGAACGTTCAAAATTTGGCTATTTTGCACGGTTTTACATAAGAAAGTTTATTTTCACTTATATACTAACTTGTAGTTATTTTTATTCGAAGCCAATTTACCACACAAACGCAAGGGTTTAGACCTACGTTTGGGTCAAGTTATGTGGACTTCTTAGAACGTTCAACATTTAGCTGTTTTGCACGGTTTTATTAAACAAACTTTGTTTGCCTTCCATACTAACTTGTAGTTATTATTACGCCTAGCAAATTAGCCAAACATATGCATGGGACTAGTCCAACGTTTCGATCATGTTTCGTGGAATTATTAGAACATTCAAAATTTAACTGTTTCCAAAGGTTTTTTTTAAAGCAAGTTTGTTTTCCTTTTATACTAACTTGTAGTTGTTATTACGCTAAGCAAATTTACCACACAAATGCTTGGGTCTAGAAAAATATTTGGGCCAAGTTTCGTCGATTTATGAGAACGTTCAAAATTTAGCTGTTTTACACGGTTTTATAAAACCCAGTTTATTTTTTTTCATACTTACTTGTAGTTACTATTATGCATAGCAAATTTATCACACAAATGCTTGGGTCAAGACCTATGTTTGGGTCAAGTGTCGTCGAATTATGAGAACGTTTAAAATTTAGCTGTTTTACACGGTTTTATTAAAGCAAGTTTCTTTCCATTTTATACTAATTTCTAGTTATTATTACGCTTAGCAAATTTACCAAATAAATGCTTGGTTCTAGACCTATATTTGGGTCAAGTTTCGTCTAATTCTAAGAACGTTCAAAATTTAGCTGTTTTGCACAGTTTTATTAAGCAAGTTTCTTTCCCTTTTATACTAACTCATTTTTACTATTACACTTAGCAAATTTATCATACGAATGCTTGGGTCTAGACAAACATTTAGGTCTAGTTTCGTCGAATTCTGAAAACGTTTATAATTTAGCTATTTTACACGGTTAATTTATTCAAGTTTGTTTCCCTTTTATATTAAGGTCTAGTTATTATTACGCTTAACAAATTTACCTCACAAATGCTTGGGTCTAGACCTACGTTTGGAACAAGTTTCGTCGAATTCTAAAAACGTCCAAAGTTTAGCTGTTTTTCATAATTTTATTAAAGCAAGTTTATTTCCCTTTTAAACTAACTTGTAGTTATTATTACGCTTAGAAATTTACCATATGAATGCTTGGGTCTAGACCAACGTTTAGGTTAAGTTTCGTCGAATTAAGAGAACTTTCAAAATCTTGCTGTTTTGCACGGTTTTATAAAAATAAGTTTGTTTTCCCTTTAATACTAACTTGTAATTATTATTACGCTTAGCAAACTTTCCTCACAAATGCTTCGGTCTAGACCTACGTTTGGGTCAAGTTTCGTGGAATTCTGATAACGTTTAAAATTTAGTTGTTTTGCGCCATTTTACTAAAAAATGTTTGTTTCCTGTTCATACTAAACTGTTGTTATTATTATGCTGAGCAAACGTTTGGGTCAAATCTAGTGGAATTTTAAGAATGTTAAAAAATTTTGCTATTTTGCACGGATTTACTAAAGAAAGATTGTTTTCCTTTTATACTAACTTGTAGTTATTTTTATGCTAAGCCAATTTAGCACAAAAATGCAATGGTTTAGACCTACATTTGGGTCAAGTTTTGTGGAATTCTGAAAACGTTTTGACATTTAGCTGTTTTGCAAGATTTTATTAAAGAAAGTTTGTTTGCCTTTCATTCTAACTTGTAGTTATTATTACGCCTACCAAATTTACCAGACAAATGCATGGGACTAGACTAACGTTTGGGTCAAGTTTCGTGGAATTCTTAGAAGGTTCAAAATTTAGCTATTTTGCAAGGTTTTTTTAAAATAAGTTTGTTTCCCTTTTATAATAACTTGTAGTTATTATTACGCATAGTAAAATTACCACACAAATGCTTGGGTACGTTTGGGTCAAGTTTTGTCGAATTCTGAGAACATTCAAAGTTTAGCTGTTTTACACGGTTTTATTAAAGCAAGTTTATTTCGCCTTTATACTAACTTATAATTATTACTACGCTTAGAAAATTTACCATACAAATGCTTTGGTCTAGACCAACGTTTGGGTGAAGTTTCGTCGAATTACGAGAACCTTCAAAATTTAGTTGTTTTTGCACGGTTTTATTACAACAAGTTTGTTTTTCCTTTTATAATAACTTGTAGTTATTATTACGCTTAGCAATCTTACTACACAAATGCTTGGGTCTTGACCTACGTTTGGGTCAAGTTTCGTGGAATTCTGAGAACGTTTAAAATTTAGTTGTTTTGCACCGTTTTAGTAAAGAAAGTATGTTTTCTTTTCATACTAAATTGTTGTTATTATTACGCTTAGCAAATTCACCACACGATTGCATGGGTCTAGACCGACGTTTGGGTCAAATTTCAAGGAATTTCGACAGCGTTCAAAATTTGGCTATTTTGCATGGTTTTACTAAAGAAAGTTTGTTTCCCTTATATACTAAACTTGTAGTAATTTTTATGGTAAGCAAATTTACCACACAAATGCAAGGGTTTAGACCTACATTTGGGTCAAGTTTTGTGAATCTGAGAACCTTCAACATTTAGCTGTTTTGCACGGTTTTGTTAAAGAAAGTTTGTTTGCCTTTCATAATATTTTGTAGTTATTATTACGCCTAGCAAAGTTATCACACAAATGCATGGGACTAGACCAACGTTTGGATCAAGTTTCGTGGAATTCTTAGAACTTTCAAAATTTAGCTGTTTTGCAAGGTTTTTCTATAGCAAGTTTGTTTCCGTTTTATACTATCTTGCTGTTATTATTGCACTTAGCAAATTTACTACACAAATTCTTGATTCTGGACCTACGTTTGGGTCACGTTTCGCTGAATTCTGAGAACTTTCAAAATTTAGCTGTTTTACACGATTTTATTAGAACAAGCATGTTTCCCTTTTATACTAATTTGTAGTTATTATTACGCTTAGCAAATTTACCATACAAATGCTTGTCTCTAGACCAATGTTTGGGTCAAGATTCGTCGCATACTGAGAACGTTCAAAATTTAGCTCTTTTGCATAGTTTTATTAAAGCAAGATTGTTTCCCTTATAAACTAACTTCTACTTATTACTATACTTATTAAATTTACCACACAAATTCTTGCATCTAGAGCAACGTTTGGGTTAAGTTTCGTCGAATTCTAAGTACGTTAAAAATTTAGCTGTTTTCTACATCTTTATTAAAGTACGTTTGTTTCCCTTTTATACTAACTTGCAGTTATTATTCTGCTTAGCAAAGTTACCACACAAATACTTGGTTCTATACCTACGTTTGGGTCAAGTTTCGTCTAATCCCAAGAATGTTCAAAATTTAGCTATTTTGCACGATTTTATTAAAATATGTTTGTTTCCCTTTTATACTAACTTGTAGTTATTATTATACTTAGCAAATTTACCACACAAATGCTTAGGTCTAGACCAACTTTTGGGTCAAGTTTCGTGGAATTCTGAGAACGTTCAGATTTAGCTGTTTTGCACGGTTTTATTAAAGCAAGTTTGTCATAACTTTTATACTAACTTGTAGTTATTATTACGCTTAGAAAACTTACCATACAAATGCTTGGGTCTAGACCTACGTTTGGGTCAAGTTTCGTCGAATTCTGAGAACGTTCAAAATTTAGCTGTTTTGCATGGTTTTATTAAAGCAAGTTTGTTTTTCATTTTATACTAAGTTATAGTTATTTTTATGCTTAGCAAATTTACCACACAAATACTTGGGTCTAGACCTACGTTTGGGTTAAGTTTCGTCGAATTCTGAAAACACTCAAAATTTAGCCGTTTTGCCCGCTTTTATTAATGTAAGTTTGTTTCTCTTTTATACTAACTTATGGTTATTATTACGCTTAACGAATTTACAACACAAATACTTGGGTCTAGACCAACATTCGGGTCAAGATTCGTCGAATTTTGAGAGCGTTCAAAATTTAGCTGTTATGCACAGTTTTATTAAACCAAGTTTGTTTCCCTTATATACTAACTTGTAGTTAATATTACGCTTAGAAAATTTTCCACACAATTGCTTGGGTCTAGACCTACATTTGGGTCAACTTTCGTCGAATTCTGAGAAAGTTTAAAATTTAGCAGTTTTACACGGTTTTATTACAAGAAGTTTCTTTCCCTTTTATACTAACATTTTGTTATTATTATGTTTAGCAAATTTACTACACAAATGCTTGGGTCTAGACCAACTTTTGGGTCAAGTTTTTTGGAATTCTGATAACGTTAAAAATTTAGCTGTTTTGCACGGTTTTATTAAAGCAAGTTTGTTTTCTCTTTTATACTAACTTGTAGTTATTATTACGCATAGCAAAGTTACCAAAATAAATGATTGGGTCTAGAGCTACGTTTGGGTCATGTTTCGTCGAATTATGAGAACGTTAAAAATTTAGCTGTTTGGCACGATTTTATTAATGCAAGTTTGTTTCCGTTTTATACTAACTTGTAACTTATCATTACGCTTAGCAAATTTACAACAGAAATACTTGGGTCTAGCCTACATTTGGGTTAAGTTTCGTCGAATTCTTAGAACGTTCAAAATTTAGCTATTTTGCACAGTTTTATTAAAGCAAGTTTGTTTCCCTTTTATAGTAACTTGTACTTATTAGTATGCTTATCAAATTTACCACACAAAGTCTTGCGTCTAGAGCAGCGTTTGGGTTATATTTCGTCAAATTTTGAAAATGTTCAAAATTTAGCTGTTTTGTACATCTTTATTAAAGCAAGTTTGTTTCCCTTTTATACTATCTTGTAATTACTATTACGCTTAGCAAAATTACCACACAAATGCTCGAGTCCAGATCTACGTTTGGGTCAAGTTTCGTCGAATTCTAATAACGTTCAAAATTTAGCTATTTTGCACGGTTTTATTTAAAACAAGTTTGTTTTTCTTTTATACTAACTTGTAGTTATTATTACGCTCAGCGAATTTACCACACAAATGTTTGGGTCTAGACCAACATTTGGGTCAAGATTCGTCGAATTTTGAGAACGTTCAAAATTTAACTGTTTTACACGGTTTTATTAAACCAAGTTTGTTTTCCTTTTATACTAACTTGTAGTTAATATTACGATTAGCAAATTTTCCACACAAATGCTTGGGTCTAGACCTACTTTTGGGTCAAGTTTCATCGAATTCTGAGAACGTTTAAAATTTAGCAGTTTTACACGGTTTTATTAAAGCAAGTTTGTTTTCCATTTTATACTAACTTGTACTTATTATTACGCTTAATAAATTTACCATACAAATGCTTGGGTCTGGACCATCTTTTGGGTCAAGTTTCGTGGAATTCTGAGAACGTTTAAAATTTAAATGTTTAGCACGCTTTTATTAAAGCAAGTTTGTTTACCGTTTTATACTAACTTGTAGTTATTATTACGCTTAGCAATACTACACAAATGCTTGGGTCAGACCTACGTTTGGGTCAAGTTTCGTCGAATTATTAGAACGTTAATAATTTAGCTGTTTGGCACGATTTTATTAATGCAAGTTTGTTTCCATTTTATACTAACTAGTAACTTATTATTACACTTAGCAAATTTACCACATAATTTCTTGGGTCTAGACCTACATTTCGGTCAAGTTTCGTCGCATTCTTAGAACGTTCAAAATTTAGCTGTTTTGAACGATTTTATTAAAGAAAGTTTTTTCCCCTTTTATACTAACTTATAGTTATTATTACGCTTATCAAATTTATCAGACAAATGCTTGGGTCTAGACAAACATTTGGGTCATGTTTCGTCGTATTCTGAGAACGTTCAAAATTTAGCTGTTTTACACAGTTTTATTTATTAAAGTTTGTTTCCGTTTTATATTAACTTGTAGTTATTATTACGCTTAGCAAATTTTCCACACAAATGCTTGGGTCTAGACCTACGTTTGGGTCAAGTTTCGTCGAATTATGAGAACGTTCGAAATTTAGCTGTTTTACACGATTTTATTATAGCAAGTTTGTTTCCCTTCTATACTAACTTGTAGTTATTATTACGCTTAGCAAATTTACCATACAAATGCTTGGGTCTAGATCAACGTTTGGGTCATGTTTCGTCGAATTGCAAGAACCTTCAAAATTTAACTGTTTTGCACGGTTTTATTAAAACAAGTTTGTTTTCCTTTCATACTAACTTGTAGTTATTAGTATGCTTAGTAGATTTACCAAACAAATTCTTGCGTCTAGACAAATATTTGGGTCAAGTTTCGTTGAATTCTGACAACGTTCAAAATTTAGCTGTTTTACACGGTTTTATTAAAGCAAGTTTGTTTCCCTTTTAACTAATTTGTAGTTAGTATTACGCTTAGCAATTTTACCACACAAATGCTTAGCTCTAGACCTACGTTTGGGTCAAGTTTCGTCGAATTCTGAGAACTTTTAAAATTTAACTGTTTTACACGGTTTAAATAAAGAAAGTTTGTTATCATTTTATAGTAACTTGTAGTTATTATTATGCTTAGCAAATTTACCATACAAACGCTTGGGTCCAGATCAACTTTTGGGTCAAGTTTCGTGGAATTCTGAGAACGTTCAAATTTAGCTATTTTGCACGATTTTATTAAAGCAAGTTTGTTTTTCGTTTTATACTAACTAGTTGTTATTATTACGTTTAGCAAATTTACCACACAAATGCTTGGGTCAGACCAACGTTTGGGTTAAGATTTGTCGAATTTTGAGAACATTCAAAATTTAGCTGTTTTGCACAGTTTTATTAAAGCAAGTTTGTTTCCCTTTTATACTAACTTGTACTTATTATTACGCTTAGTGATTTTACCACACAAATTCTTGCATGTAGAACAACGTTTGGGTCAAGTTTCGTCGAATTCTTAGAACGTTCACAATTCAGCTGTTTTGGACGGTTCTATTAAAACAAGTTTGTTTCCCTTTTATACTAACTTGTAGATATTATTACACATAGCAAATTTACCACACAAATGTATGGGTTCATACCAACATTTGGATCAAGTTTCGTCGAATTCTGAGAACCTTCAAAATTCAGCTATTTTGCACGGTCTTATTAAAGCAAGTTTGTTTTTCTTTTATACTAACTTGTAGTTATTATTTAGCTTATCAAACTTACCACACAAATGCTTGGGTCTAGACCTATGTTTGGGTCAAGTTTCATGGAATTTTGAGAATGCTTAAAATTTAATTGTTTTGCACGGTTTTACTAAATAAAGTTTGTTTTCCTTTCATACTAAATTATTTGTTATTATTACGCTTAGCAAATTTACTATACAAATACTTGGGTCTACACCAACGTTTGAGCCAACTTTCGTCATATTCTGAGAACGTTCAAAATTTAGCTATTTTGCCTGGTTTGATTAATGCAAGTTTGTTTCCCTTTTATACCAACTTATCATTATTAATACACTTAAAAACTTTACCACACAAATGCTTGGGTCTAGACCAATGTTTGGGTCCAGTTTCCTCAAATTCTGAGAACGTTCAAAATTTATGTGTTTTTTCACAGCTTTATTAAAGCAAGTTTGTTTCCCTTTTATACTAACTTGTACTTATTATTACGCTAAGTAATTTTACCACACAAATTCTTGCATGTACAACAATGTTTGGGTTATGTTTCGTCGAATTCTGAGAGCGTTAAAAATTTAGCTGTTTTGTACGGCTTTATTAAAGCAAGTTTGTTTCCCTTTTATACTAACTTGTAGTGGTAATTACGCTTAGTAAATTACCCCACAAATACTTGGGTCTAGAACTACATTTGTGTTAAGTTTCGTCGAATTCTAAGAACATTCAAAATTTAGCTGTTTTGGACGGTTTTATTAAAACAAGTTTGTTTTCGTTTTATACTAACTTTTAGACATTATTACGCCTAACAAATTTACCATACAAATGCTTGGGTCTAGACCAATGTCTGGGTCAAGTTTTGTCGAATTCATAAAACGTTCAAAATTTAGCTATTTTGCACGGTCTTATTAAAGCAAGTTTGTTTCCCTTTTATACTAACTTGTAGTTAATTATTAAACTTAGAAAATTTACCACACAAAGGTTTAGATCTAGACCTTCGTTTGGGTCAAGTTTCGAAGAATTCTAAGAACGTTCAAAATTTAGCTTTTTTGCACGGTTTTATTAAAACAAGTTTGTTTTCCTTTTATACTAACTTGTTTTTATTAATGCACTTAGCAAATTTACCACACAAATGATTGGATTTTGACCAACAATCGGGTCAAGTTTCATCGAATTATGAGAACGTTCAAATTTGGCTGTTTTACACGATTTTATTAAAGCAAGTTTGTTTCCCTTTCGTACTAACTTGTAGTTATTATTACAATTGGCAAATTTGCCATACAAGTGCTTGGGTCGAGACCTACGTTTGGGTCAAGTTTCGTCGAAGTATGAGAACCTTCAAAATTTAGCTTTTTTCCACGGTTTTATCAAAGCAAGTTAGTTTTTCCTTTTATACTAAATTGTTATTATTATTATCAAAGCAAGTTAGTTTCATTTTCATACTAAATTGCTATTATTATTACGCTTAGCAAATTTACCACAGAAATGCATGGGTCTAGACCAACGTTTGGGTCAAGTTTCGTGGAATTTTCAGACAATTCAAAATTTGGATATTTTGCACGATTTTACTAAAAAAAGTATGTTTCCCATTAATACTAACTTGTAGTTATTTTAATGCTAAGCCAATTTACCATACAAATGCAAGGGTTTAGACCCACGTTTGCGTCAAGTTTGTGGAATTATGAGAACGTTCAAAATTCAGTTGTTTTGCACGATTTTTAAAGCAAGTTTGTTTCCCATTTATACTAACTTGTAGTTATTATTACACCTCACAAAATTAACACACAAATGCTTTGGTCTAAACCTACGTTTGGATCAAGGTTCGTCGAATTTTAAGAAAGTTCAAAATTTAGCGGTTTTACACGGTTTTATTAAAGCAAGTTTGTTTACCTTTTATACTAACTTTTTGTTATTATTACGCTTAGCAAATTTACCAAACAAATGCTTTGTTCTACACCAACGTTTGGGTCAAGTTTCGTCGAATTCTGAGAACGTTCAAAATTTAGCTATTTTGCACGGTTTTATTAAAGCATGTTTGTTTTCCATTTTATACTAAGTTGTAGTTATTATTACGCTTAACAAATTTACGACACAAATGCTTGGGTCTAGACCACTACATTTGGGTCAAGTTTCGTCGAATTCTGAGAACGTTCAAAATTTAGTTGTTCTGCCCGGTTATATTAATGCAAGTTTATTTCCCTTTTATAACAACTTGTAGTTATTATTACACTTAGCAAATTTACCACACAAATTCTTGCGTCTAGAACAACGTTTGGGTTAAGTTTCATCGAATTTTGAGAAAAACGTCCAAAATTTAACTGTTTTGTACGTCTTCATTTAAAGCAAGTTTGTTTCCCTTTTATACTAACTTGTAGTTGTTATTATGCTTTGCAAAGTTATTACACAAATACTTGGTTCTAGACCTACATTTGGGTCAAGTTTGGTCTAATTTTAAGAACGTTCAAAATTTAGCTGTTTTGAATGGTTTTATTAAAGCAAGTTTGTTTCCCTTTTATACTAACTTGTAGTTATTAGTACCCTAAGCAAATTTACCACACAAATGTTTGGGTCTAGACAAACATTTTGGTCAAGTGTCGTCGAATTCGGCAAACGTTCAAAATTTAGTTGTTTTACACGATTTTAGTAATGCAAGTTTACTTCCCTTTATACTAACTTGTAGTTATTACGACGCTTAGCAATTTACCACACAAATAGTCGGGTCTAAACCTACCTTTGCGTCAAGTGTCGTCGAAGTCTGAAAACTTTCAAAATTTAGCTGTGTTACACGGTTTTGTTAAAGTAATTTTATTTTCCTTTTATACTAACTTATAGTTATTATTACGCTTAGCAAATTTACCATACAAATGCTTGGATGTAGACCAACGTGTGAGTCAAGTTTCGTCGAATTCTGAGAAGGTTCACAATTTAGCTGTTTTGCACGGTTTTAGTAAAGCAAGTTTGTTTTTCCTTTTATACTAACTTGTAGTTATTATTATGCTTAAAAAGTTTACCACATAAATGCTTGGTCTAGATCTACGTTTGGGTCTAGTTTCGTCGAATTATGAAAACGTTCAAAATTTAGTTGTTTTACACTGTTTTATTAATGCAAGTTTGTTTTCCTTTTATACAACTTGTAGTTATTATTACGTTTCGCAAGTTTACTACATAAATGCTTGCGTTTGGACCTATGTTTGGGTCATGTTTTGTGGAATTCTGAGAATGTTTAAAATTTAGCTATTTTGCATGATTTTATAAAAGCAAGTTTGTTTTCCTTTTATACTAACTTGTAGTTATTATTACGCTTTACAAATTTACCACACAGAATCTTGGTCTAGACCTACGTTTGGGTCATGTTTCGTCAAATTCTGATAATGTATAAAGTTTAGCTGTTTGGCACGACTTTATCAATGCAAGTTTGTTTTCGTTTTATACTAACTTGTAGTTATTATTACGCTTAGCAAATTTACCATACAAATGCTTGGATCTAGACCAACGTTTGGGTCAAGTTTCATGGAATTCTAAAAAAGTTCAAAATTTAGCTATTTCAAAATTTACCAAACAAATGCTTGTGTCTAGACCTACATTTAGGTCAAGTTTCGTCGAATTCTGAGAACGTTCAAAATTTAGCTGTTTTGCACGATTTTATTAAATCAAGTTTGTTTCCATTTTATACAAATTTGTAGTTATTATTACACTTTACAAATTTACCCCACAAATGCTTGGGTCTAGACCTACGTTTTGGTCAAGTTTCGTGGAATTTTGACAACATTCAAAATTTAGCTGTTTTGCATTGTTTTTTAGAGTTAGTTTGTTTCCCTTTTATACTAACTTGTAGTTATTGTTATGCTTAACAAATTAATGCTTGTGTCTAGACCAACGCCTTGGGTCAAGTTTCGTGGAATTTTGAGAACGTTCAAAATTTAGTTGTTTTGCACGATTTTTTTAAAGCAAGTTTGTTTCCATTTTATACTAACTTGTAGTTATTATTACGTTTATGAAAATTTACCACACAAATTCTTAGGTCTAGACCAACGTTTGGGTCAAGTTTCGTCGAATTCTGAAAATGTTTAAAATTTAGATGTTTTGAACGATTTTTTTAAAGCAAGTTTGTTTTCCATTTTATACTAACTTGTAGTTATTATTACGTTTATCAAATTTACCACACAAATTCCTTGGTCTAGACCAACGTTTGGGTCAAGTTTCGTCGAATTCTGATAACGTTCAAATTTTAGACGTTTTGCACGGTTTTTTTAAAGCAAGTTTGGTTCCATTCTATACTAACTTGTAGTTATTATTATGTTTGGGACATGTTTCGTCAAATTCTGAGAACGTTCAAAATATAGCTTATTTACACGGTTTTATTAAAGCAAGTTTGATTCCATTTTATACTTACTTGTAGTTATTATTCCGTATAACAAATTTTTCATACAAATTCTTAGGTCTAGACCAACTTTTGGGTCAAGTTTCGTGGAATTCTGAGAAAAGTTCAAAATTTAGCTGTTTCGCACGGTTTTATTAAAGCAAGTTTGTTTTTCCTTTTATTCTAACTTGTAGTAATTATTACACTTATAAAATTTACCACACAAATGCTTGGGTCTTGACCTACGTTTAGGTCAAGTTCCGTCGAATTCTGATAACATTCAAAATTTAGTTGTTTTACATGGTTTTATTAAACCATGTTAGTTTCCCTTTTATACTAACTTGTAGTTATTAT
Source organism: Sesamum indicum (assembly GCF_000512975.1). Classification (NCBI taxonomy): domain Eukaryota; kingdom Viridiplantae; phylum Streptophyta; class Magnoliopsida; order Lamiales; family Pedaliaceae; genus Sesamum; species Sesamum indicum. The sequence continues at coordinate 14,874,142 of NC_026150.1, forward strand.
TACTCTTATCAAATTTACAACACAAATGCTTGGGTCTAGACCACCTTTTGGGTCAAGATTTCTCGAATTTTGAGTACGTTCAAAATTAAACTGCTTTTGCACGATTTTATTAAAGCAAGTTTGTTTCACTTTTATACTAACTTGTAGTTAATAATACGCTTAGAAAATTTACCACACAAACGCTTGAGTGTAGACAAATATTTGGGTCATGTATCTTCGAAATCAAAAACGTTCAAAATTTAGTTGTTTGACACTGTCTTATTAAAATAAGTTTGTTTTTCTTTTATACTAACTTCTAGTTATTATTACGCTTAGCGAATTTACCATAGAAATGCTTGGGTCTAGACTAATGTTTGGGTCAAGTTTCGTCGAATTCAAAGAACGTTCAAAATTTAGTTGTTTTACACGATTTTAGTAAAGCAAGTTTATTTTCCCTTTTATACTAACTTGTAGTAATTATTACACTTAGCAAGATTACCAGAAAAATGCTTGGGTCTAGACCTACGTTTGAGTCAAGTTTCGTCGAAATCTGAGAACATTCAAAATTTTGCTGTTGTGCACGGTTTTATTAAAATAAGTTTGCTTACCTTTTATACTAACTTGTAGTTATTATTACGCTTACCAAATTTACCACACAAATGCTTGGGTATAAACCTACATTTGGGTCAAGTTTCGTCGAATTTTGAAAAAGTTCATAATTAAGCTGTTTTGCACTGTTTTAGTAAAGAAAGTTTGTTTTCCCATTTATACTAACTTGTACTTATTATTATTATTAGCAACTTTACCACATAAATGCTTGGTCTAGACCTATGTTTGGTCAAGTTTCGTCGAATTATGAAAACGTTTATATTAACTTGTAGTTATTATTACGGTTAGCAAATTTACCACACAAATACTTGGATCTAGACCAACGTTTGGGTCATGTTTCGTGGAATTCTGAGAACGTTCAAAATTTAGCTGTTTTGCACGGTTTTATTAAAATAAGTTTGTTTCCATTTTATACTAAGTTGTAGTTATTATTACACTTTACAAATTAACACACAGATGCTTGGGTCTAGACCTACGTTTTGGTCAAGTTTCGTGGAATTTTGACAATATTCAAAATTTAGCTGTTTTGCATTGTTTTTTAGAGTTAGTTTGTTTCCCTTTTATATTAACTGGTAGTTATTATTACGCTTAGTAAACTAACAATACAAATGTTTGGGTCTAGACCAACGCCTTGGGTCAAGTTTCGTCGAATTCTGAAAATGTTCATAATTCAGATGTTTTGAACGGTTTTTTTAAAGCAAGTTTATTTTCCATTTTATACTAACTTGTAGTTATTATTACGTTTATCAAATTTACAACACAAATTCCTGGGTCTAGACCAACGTTTGGGTCAACTTTCGTCGAATTCTGATAACGTTCAAAATTTAGATGTTTTGCACGATTTTTTTAAAGCAAATTTGTTTCCATTCTATACTAACTTGTAGTTATTATTACGTTTGGATCATATTTCGTCAAATACTGAGAACGTTCAAAATATAGCTTATTTACACGATTTTATTAAAGCAAGTTTGATTCCATTTTATACTTACTTATAGTTATTATTCCGCATAGCAAATTTTTCATACAAATTCTTAGGTCTAGACCAACTTTTGGGTCAAGTTTCGTGGAATTCTGAGAAAAGTTCAAAATTTAGCTGTTTCGCACGGTTTTATTAAAGCAAGTTTGTTTTTTTTTTTATTCTAACTTGTAGTAATTATTACACTTATAAAATTTACCACACAAATGCTTGGGTCTTGACCTACGTTTAGGTCAAGTTCCGTCGAATTCTGATAACATTGCTTAGCAACTTTACCACATAAATGCTTGGTCTAGACCTATGTTTGGTCAAGTTTCGTCGAATTATGAAAACGTTCAACATTTAGGTGTTTATAAAAGCAAGTTTGTTTCCCTTTTATACTAACTTGTAGTTATTATTACGATTTACAAACTTTCCACACAGATGTTTGGGTCTAGACCTACGTTTAGGTCAAGTTTCGTCGAATTCTGATACGTTCAAAGTTTAGCTGTTTGGCACGGTTCTATCAATGCAAGTTTGTTTTCGTTTTATACTAACTTGTAGTTATTATTACGCTTAGCAAATTTACCACACAAATACTTGGATCTAGACCAACGTTTGGGTCATGTTTCGTGGAATTCTGAGAACGTTCAAAATTTAGCTGTTTTGCACGGTTTTATTAAAATAAGTTTGTTTCCGTTTTATACTAAGTTGTAGTTATTATTACACTTTACAAATTACCACACAGATGCTTGGGCTAGACCTACGTTTTGGTCAAGTTTCGTGGAATTTTGACAACATTCAAAATTTAGCTGTTTTGCATTATTTTTTAGAGTTAGTTTGTTTCCCTTTTATATTAACTTGTAGTTATTATTACGCTTAGTAAACTAACAATACAAATATTTGGGTCTAGACCAACGCCTTGGGTCAAGTTTCGTCGAATTCTGAAAATGTTCATAATTCAGATGTTTTGAACGGTTTTTTTAAAGCAAGTTTGTTTTCCATTTTATACTAACTTGTAGTTATTATTACGTTTATCAAATTTAGCACACAAATTCCTGGGTCTAGACCAACGTTTGGGTCAAGTTTCGTCGAATTCTGATAACGTTCAAAATTTAGATGTTTTGCACGGTTTTTTTAAAGCAAGTTTGTTTCCATTCTATACTAACTTGTAGTTATTATTACGTTTGGGTCATGTTTCGTCAAATTCTGAGAACGTTCAAAATATAGCTTATTTACACGGTTTTATTAAAGCAAGTTTGATTCCATTTTATACTTACTTATAGTTATTATTCCGCATAGCAAATTTTTCATACAAATTCTTAGGTCTAGACCAACTTTTGGGTCAAGTTTCGTGGAATTCTGAGAAAAGTTCAAAATTTAGCTGTTTCGCACTATTTTAATAAAGCAAGTTTGTTTTTTCTTTTATTCTAACTTGTAGTAATTATTACACTTATAAAATTTACCACACAAATGCTTGGGTCTTGACCTACGTTTAGGTCAAATTCCGTCGAATTCTGATAACATTCAAAATTTAGCTGTTTTACATGTTTTATTAAACCATGTTAGTTTCCCTTTTATACTAATTTGTAGTTATTATTACGCTTATCAAATTTACAACACAAATGCTTGGGTCTAGACCACCTTTTGGGTCAAGATTTTTCGAATTCTGAGTACATTCAAAATTAAACTGCTTTTGCACGATTTTATTAAAGCAAGTTTGTTTCACTTTTATACTAACTTGTAGTTAATAATACGCTTAGAAAATTTAGCACACAAACGCTTGAGTGTAGACAAATATTTGGGTCATGTATCTTCGAACTCAGAAACATTCAAAATTTAGTTGTTTTACACGGTCTTATTAAAATAAGTTTGTTTTTCTTTTATACTAACTTGTAGTTATTATTCCGCTTATCGAATTTACCATAGAAATGCTTGGGTCTAGACTAATGTTTGGATCAAGTTTCGTCGAATTCAAAGAACGTTCAAAATTTAGTTGTTTTACACGATTTTAGTAAAGCAAGTTTATTTTCCCTTTTATACTAACTTGTAGTAATTATTACAATTAGCAAGATTACCAGAAAAATGCTTGGGTCAAGACCTACGTTTGAGTCAAGTTTCGTCGAATTCTGAGAACATACAAAATTTTGCTGTTGTGCACGGTTTTATTAAAATAAGTTTGTTTACCTTTTATACTAACTTGTAGTTATTATTACACTTACCAAATTTACCACACAAATGCTTGGGTATAGACCTACATTTGGGTCAAGTTTCGACGAATCCTAAGTACGTTCAAAATGTAACTGTTTACCAAGTTTTATTAAGGCAAGTTTGTTTCCCTTTTATACGAACTTATAGGTATTATTACGTTTAACAAATTTACCACCCAAATTCTTGGGTTTAGACCAACGATTGGGTCAAGTTCCATCGAATTCTAAGAACGTTCAAAATTTAGATGTTTTGCACGGTCTTTTTAAAGTAAGTTTGTTTCCATTTTGTACTAACTTGTAGTTGTTATTACGTTTAGAAAATTTAACACACAAATACTTGGGTCTAGACCTACGTCTGGGTCAAGTTTCGTCGAATTCTGAGAATGTTCAAAATTTAGCTGTTTTACACGGTTTATTAAAGCAAGTTTGTTTTCCCTTTTAACTAACTTGTAGTTATTATTACACTTAGCAAGTTTACCACATAAATGCTTGGGTCTAGCTACGTTTGGGTCAAATTTCGTGGAATTCTAAGAACGTTAAAAATTTGGGTGTGTTACACGGTTTGATTAAAGTAAGTTTGTTTTTCTTTTATACTAATTTATAGTTACTATTGCGCTTAGCAAATTTACCATATAAATGCTTGGGTCTAGACCAACGAGTGGGTCAAGTATCGTCGAATTTTGAAAAAGTTCATAATTAAGCTGTTTTGCACTGTTTTAGTAAAGAAAGTTTGTTTTCCCATTTATACTAACTTGTAGTTGTTATTATGCTTAGCAACTTTACCACATAAATGCTTGGTCTAGACCTATGTTTGGTCAAGGTTCGTCGAATTATGAAAACGTTCAACATTTAGGTGTTTATAAAAGCAAGTTTGTTTCCCTTTTATACTAACTTGTAGTTATTATTACGATTTACAAATTTTCCACACAGATGTTTGGGTCTAGACCTACGTTTGAGTCAAGTTTCGTCGAATTCTGATAACGTTCAAAGTTTAGCTGTTTGGCATGGTTCTATCAATGCAAGTTTGTTTTCGTTTTATACTAACTTGTAGTTATTATTACGCTTAGCAAATTTACCACACAAATACTTGGATCTAGACCAACGTTTGGGTCATGTTTCGTGGAATTCTGAGAACGTTCAAAATTTAGCTGTTTTGCACGGTTTTATTAAAATAAGCTTGTTTCCGTTTTATACTAAGTTGTAGTTATTATTACACTTTACAAATTACCACACAGATGCTTGGGTCTAGACCTACGTTTTGGTCAAGTTTCGTGGAATTTTGACAACATTCAAAATTTAGCTGTTTTGCATTGTTTTTTAGAGTTAGTTTGTTTCCCTTTTATATTAACTTGTAGTTATTATTACGCTTAGTAAACTAACAATACAAATGTTTGGGTCTAGACCAACGCCTTGGGTCAAGTTTCGTCGAATTCTGAAAATGTTCATAATTCAGATGTTTTGAACGGTTTTTTTAAAGCAAGTTT